>NC_088417.1:1038508-1281008 GCF_034236695.1 Oncorhynchus nerka
TGATAAAAGTACAGACTTAGAGCTAGAAAATCATATATCATACACTGCAGTTGAAGAAGAATGGGAAAGTAGTTCTGCTTTGAAAGTTGATAAACTGGTAACCCCACTTCTGAGAAAATGGCTCTTGAATGTTTTGGTACACCTACTGGAGAGTTCCTCTTTGTCTCCACCCATTGATCATCATTCACACCCTCTTTTTGTTTAACACATTCTTATTTACATTGACAGCCTTGGAACAGTGGGTTAACTGCCTTGTTCAGGGGAAGAAGGACACATTTTTATCTTGTCAGCTTGGGGATTTGATCTAGCAACCTTTCGGTTACTGGCCCAACGCTCTAACCACTAGGATACTTGCCACCTCTTAAACCATGACCTCATCCATCTCTTTAAGGATTCACATGTGAAGCCATGTGCGAAACAGAGTGAGTAGTTTAGTAAAGAACCAAAGATTTCAAGACTAAAAGTGGTGAAATTAGTAGCAGAGAATCTTCTTCCTCATTTGGGGTGGCAGGGTAGCCTAGTGGTAAGAGTGTTGGACTAGTTACAAAAATGTTGCAAGCTCGAATCCCTGAGCTGACAAGGTACAAATCTGTCATTCTGCCCCTGAACAGGCAGTTAACCCACTGTTCCTAGGCCGTCATTGAAAATAAGAATTTGTTCTTAACTGACTTGCCTGGTTAACAAAAAAGTGTGAGCATTATGTTCTTGGTCACTTCCCTGACAAGGCCCTTCTTCCCCGATTGCTCAGTTTGGCGAGTTCTAGGAAGAGTCATGGTGGTTCCAAACTTCGTCCATTAAAGAGTGATGGAGGCCACTGTGTTCTTGGGGACCTTCAATGCTGCAGAAAGTTTTTGGTACCCTTCCCCAGATCTGTGCCTCGACACGATCTTGTCTCTGAGCTCTATGGACCATTACTTCAACCTCATGGCTTGGTTTTTGCTCTGACGTGCACTGTCAACTGGGATCTTATACAGACAGGTGTGAAGCCTTTCCAAATCATGTCCAATCAATTTAATTTAGCACAGGTGGACTCCAGAATCATATGAAGGATGATCAATGGAAACAGCTTAAGGGTCTGAATACTTATGTAAAAAAGGTATTTCAGTTTTTTTATTTTTAATACATTTGCAAAAACGTCTAAAAACCTATTTTCACTTTGTCAAAATGTTGAAAAAGTCAAGGGGTCTGAATACTTTCCAAAGGCACTGTGTGTGTATATAGTATATATATATATATATATATATATATATATAGTATATACACATACATATATATATATATATTCAACTTCAACTATATACTGTATATATATACACAGTGGGGCAAAAAAGTATTTAGTCAGCCACCAATTGTGCAAGTTCTCCCACTTAAAACTTTTGCTCACCGTTCTTGTGATCATTTTGACCCCACGGGGTGAGATCTTGCGTGGAGCCCCAGATCGAGGGAGATTATCAGTGGTCTTGTATGTCTTCTATTTCCTAATAATTGCTCCCACAGTTGATTTCTTCAAACCAAGCTGCTTACCTATTGCAGGTTCAGTCTTCCCAGCCTGGTGCAGGTCTACAATTTTGTTTCTGTTGTCCTTTGACAGCTCTTTGGTCTTGGCCATAGTGGAGTTTGGAGTGTGACTGTTTGAGGTTGTGGACAGGTGTCTTTTATACTGATAACAAGTTCAAACAGGTGCCATTAATACAGGTAACGAGTGGAGGACAGAGGAGCCTCTTAAAGAAGAAGTTACAGGTCTGTGAGAGCCAGAAATCTTGCTTGTTTGTAGGTGACCAAATGCTTATTTTCCACTATAATTTACAAATAAATTCATTATAAATCCTACAATGTGATTTTCTGGAGTTTTTTTCTTCTCATTTTGTCTGTCATAGTTGAAGGGTACCTATGATGAAAATTGCAGGCCTCTCGTCTTTTTAAGTGGGAGAACTTGCACAATTGGTGGCTGACTAAATACTTTTTTGCCCCACTGTGTGTATGTATATATATATATATTATATATATATTATATATATATATATTATAAAATTATGTAATTTTTCAACCACTCCACACATTTCTTGTTAACTAACTATAGTTTTCGCAAGTCGGTTAGGACATCTCGGAAATTGTTTACAGACAGATTTGTTTATCTTATTATTCACTGTATCACAATTCCAGTGGGTCAGAAGTTTACATACACTAAATTGACTGTGCCTTTAAACAGCTTGGAAAATTCCAGAAAATGATGTCATGGCTTTAGAAGCTTCTGATAGGCTAATTAACATAATTTGTGTCAATTGGAGGTGTACCTGTGGATGTATTTCAAGGTCTACTATTGCTTGACATCATGGGAAAATCAAAAGAAATCAGCCAAGATCTCAGAAAAACAAGTGTAGACCTGCACAAGTCTCATTCATCCATGGGAGCAATTTCCAAATGCCTGAAGGTACCACGGTCATCTGGACAAACAATAGTACATAAGTATATACATCATCGGACCACGCAGCCGTCATACAAAAGTATCCATATCCACAGTTAAACGAGTCCTATATTGACATATCCTGAAAGGCCGCCCAGCAAGGAAGAAGCCACTGCTCCAAAACCGCCATTAAAAATCCAGACTACGGTTTGCAACTGCACATGGGGACAAAGATCATACTTTTTTGAGAAATGTCCTCTGGTCTGATGAAACAAAAATAGAACTGTTTGGCCATAATGACCATCGTTATGTTTGGAGGAAAAAGGGGGTGGCTTGCAAGCCGAAGAACACCATCTCCACCGTGAAGCACGGGGGTGGCAGCATTACATTGTGGGGTGCTTTTCTGCAGAAGGGACTGGTGCACTTCACAAAATAGATGGCATCATGAGGTAGGAAAATTGCGGATATATTGAAGCAACATCTCAAGACATCAGTTCAATTTTGGTCGCAAATGGGTCTTCCAAATAGACAATGACCCAAAGCATATTTCCAAAGTTGTGACAAAATGGCTTAAGGACAACAAAGTCAAGGTATTGGAGTGGCCATGACAAAGCCCTGACCTCAATCCTATAGAAAATGTGTGGGCAGAACTGAAAAAGAGTGTGCGAGCAAGGAGGCCTACAAACCTGATTCAGTTACACCAGCTCTGTCAGGAGGATTGGCCAAAATTCACCCAACTTATTGTGGGAAGCTTGTGGAAGGCTACCCAAAACGTTTGATCCAAGTTTAAAAAAATGTAATGGCAATGCTACCAAATACTAATTGAGTGTATGTAAACTTCTGACCCACTGGGAATGTGATGAAAGAAATAAAATATGAAATAAATAATTCTCTCTACCTTTATTCTGACATTTCACAATCTTAAAATAAAGTGGTGATCCTCACTGACCTAAGACAGGGAATTTTTACTAGGATTAATATATATATATATATATATATATATATAATATATATATAATATATATATATATATATATATATATTAATCCTATATATATATATATAATCCTATATATATTATTATATAAATAATATATATATATATATATATATGGTACCAGTCAAAAGTTTGGACACACCTACTCATTATTTTAGACTATTCTCTACATTGTAGAATAATAGTGAAGACATAAAAGCTATGAAATAACACACATGGAATATGTAGTAACCAAAAAATTGTTAAACAAATCAAATATATGTTATATTTGAGATTCTTCAAAGTAGCCACCCTTTGCCTCGATGACAGCTTTGCAAACACTCTTGGCATTCTCTCAACCAGCTTCATGAGGTAGTCACCTAGATTGCATTTCAATTAACAGGTGTGCCTTGCTAAAAGTTCATTTGTGGAATTTCCTTCCTTCTTAATATGTTTGAGCCAATCAGTTGTGTTGTGACAAGGTAGGGGTGGAATACAGACAATAGCCCTATTTGGTAAAAGACCAAGTCCATATTATGGCAAGAATAGCTCAAATAAGCAAAGAGAAACAACAGTCTGTCATTACTGTAAGACATGAAGGTCAGTCAATGCGGAAAATGTCAAGAACTTTGAAAGTTTCTTCAAGTGCAGTCGCAAAAACCATCAAACGCTACGATTAAACTGGCTCTCATGAGGACCACCACAGGAAAGAAAGACCCAGAGTTACCTCTGCTGCAGAGGATAAGTTCATTAGAGTTAACTGAAAAAAATTCCAAAATAAATGCTTCACGGTGTTCAAGCATGAGGAGACTGAGTGAATCAGGCCATCATCCACCCTGTGCTCTGACCTCTTTCTCCCCTCTCTCTCCAGATGAAATCTCGCGTCTTGTGACGGCCGGCCGCCCTACAACCTGCCCGCTTGACCCTATCCCCTCCTCTCTTCTCCAGACCATTTCCGGAGACCTCCTCCCTTACCTCACCTCGCTCATCAACTCATCCCTGACCGCTGGCTACGTCCCTTCCGTCTTCAAGAGAGCGAGAGTTGCACCCCTTCTGAAAAAACCTACACTCGATCCCTCCGATGTCAACAACTACAGACCAGTATCCCTTCTTTCTTTTCTCTCCAAAACTCTTGAACGTGCCGTCCTTGGCCAGCTCTCCCGCTATCTCTCCCAGAATGACCTTCTTGATCCAAATCAGTCAGGTTTCAAGACTAGTCATTCAACTGAGACTGCTCTTCTCTGTATCACGGAGGCGCTCCGCACTGCTAAAGCTAACTCTCTCTCCTCTGCTCTCATCCTTCTAGACCTATCGGCTGCCTTCGATACTGTGAACCATCAGATCCTCCTCTCCACCCTCTCCGAGTTGGGCATCTCCGGCGCGGCCCACGCTGGATTGCGTCCTACCTGACAGGTCGCTCCTACCAGGTGGCGTGGCGAGAATCCGTCTCCACACCACGTGCTCTCACCACTGGTGTCCCCAGGGCTCTGTTCTAGGCCCTCTCCTATTCTCGCTATACACCAAGTCACTTGGCTCTGTCATAACCTCACATGGTCTCTCCTATCATTGCTATGCAGACGACACACAATTAATCTTCTCCTTTCCCCCTTCTGATGACCAGGTGGCGAATCGAATCTCTGCATGTCTGGCAGACATATCCGTGTGGATGACGGATCACCACCTCAAGCTGAACCTCGGCAAGACGGAACTGCTCTTCCTCCCGGGAAGGACTGCCCGTTCCATGATCTCGCCATCACGGTTGACAACTCCATTGTGTCCTCCTCCCAGAGCGCTAAGAACCTTGGCGTGATCCTGGACAACACCCTGTCGTTCTCAACTAACATCAAGGCGGTGGCCCGTTCCTGTAGGTTCATGCTCTACAACATCCGCAGAGTACGACCCTGCCTCACACAGGAAGCGGCGCAGGTCCTAATCCAGGCACTTGTCATCTCCCGTCTGGATTACTGCAACTCGCTGTTGGCTGGGCTCCCTGCCTGTGCCATTAAACCCCTACAACTCATCCAGAACGCCGCAGCCCGTCTGGTGTTCAACCTTCCCAAGTTCTCTCACGTCACCCCGCTCCTCCGCTCCCTCCACTGGCTTCCAGTTGAAGCTCGCATCCGCTACAAGACCATGGTGCTTGCCTACGGAGCTGTGAGGGGAACGGCACCTCAGTACCTCCAGGCTCTGATCAGGCCCTACACCCAAACAAGGGCACTGCGTTCATCCACCTCTGGCCTGCTCGCCTCCCTACCACTGAGGAAGTACAGTTCCCGCTCAGCCCAGTCAAAACTGTTCGCTGCTCTGGCCCCCCAATGGTGGAACAAACTCCCTCACGACGCCAGGACAGCGGAGTCAATCACCACCTTCCGGAGACACCTGAAACCCCACCTCTTTAAGGAATACCTAGGATAGGATAAAGTAATCCCTCTCACCCCCTCCCCTGAAAAGATTTAGATGCACTACTGTTCCACTGGAGGTCATAAGGTGAATGCACCAATTTGTAAGTCGCTCTGGATAAGAGCGTCTGCTAAATGACTTAAATGTAAATGTAAATGTAATAGTCGAATTGCTGCAAAGAAACCACTACTAACGGACACCAACAATAAGAAGAGACTTGCTTTGGCTAAGAAATATGATCAATGGACATTAGACCTGTGGAAATCTGTCCTTTGATCTGATTTGAGATTTTTGGTTCCAACCACGTGTCTTTGTGAGATGCGAAGTAGGTGACCGCATGATCTACGCATGTGTAGTTCCCACTGTAAAGCATGGAGGAGGAGGTGTAATGTCCACAGACCTACTCCAAAAGGCTTTCGGAGCCATCATCAACTCAGTGGGTTTTGTCCAACATGTCTCCGGACCTACGCATTGCCACAGTCATACCCTGGATCTAGTTTTGTCCTGTGGAATAAATATTGTGGATTGAAAGGTTTTTCCTCATAATCCTGGAATTTCGGAAAACCATTTTATTACATTTGTAACAAATAATCTGCTCTGACCCCAACCAAGGATTACTAAAAGCCGCGCTATAAATTCTCAGACAACCCAAAGATTCCTAAATTCCCTTCCAGACTCCCTCCACCTACGTCGGAGTAGGAAAGTCAGTTAACCACCTAACCGAGGATCTAAATGTAACATTGTGAAATACGCTAGATGCAGTCACACCCCTAAAAACAAAAAACATTTGTCACAAGAAATGAGCTCCTTGGTATTCAGAAAATACCCGAGCCATGAAGCAAGCCTCCTCCAAATTGGAAGTCTTCTGACTAGTGTCGTGTCTTTGGCTATGCCGGATCAAGTGATATGACATGCTATTCTATAAAATCCTTTCTCCGTAATTAATATTACCTGATTGAACTAATGATGTAAATGTAATTAACTAGAGAGTCGGGGCAGGACAAAATAATATTTATAGAGCTGTTATGCTCCGAATAAACTCTTAAAGACCTTGTAATATTTTACATCAATAGCAGTCAATATTAATCGTCACCTTCATTCAGTCTCATCTGAAAGTTGTAAATTCTTGGTTATCTTCACGAACCCTGGCTAACAAGTTGAATCAGCAATACAAAATTGGGTTTAATTATGTATTTACTAAATACCTAACTAATCACACAGAATTACATATACACCGAATTAATTATACCGTGATTACAAAATACGTCATAAAGGAAAACGTCCCTAGTGGGCGGAACAGATATGACAGCTGGTTACGCAAAAGAAAAGGGGCTGGGTTTGAGTGAAAGAGCTGGGAAGACTGAGGAACAAAGGGAGAAGCTGTGCTATCGTAAATACAGTATCTTATGCATTCTAAATTACCGCCCATTTGGAAAAGGAAAATGCAATAAATATTTACTCTGAGCTGCTCTTCAGTAGGTTGGTGGTAGATGGAAGGTCGTGTTTAAATTTAAATTGAACAACAATTCCATGTGAATCCGATAACTACAATGTGCAGACTTTCCACTGTAGAGTTTATGTCATCTTATCATTGATGAGAATGTCTCAGATGACAACCGAACTGACATCATATTCATTAAGTACCACCGCATATGTTCAATTGGTCGGATTACCAGAATATAGTTAATTTCCCCTCACCTTCTGATGTTCCCAGAATCTCTATGTTAACCAAGGGGTTTTCAAATTTCACATCAGTAGGGTAGAGAGAGGACAAAGTGGGGGAAGAGGTATTTATGACTGTCATAAACCTACCCCCAGGCCAACGTCATGGCACTAGCTTGGAAAGACAATACCGTGCAGTATCGAAGAGCCCTCACTGCTGCTCGATCATCCTATTTTACCAACTAATTGAGGAGAATAAGAACAATCCTAAATGTATTTTTGATACTGTCGCAAAGCTAACTAAAAAGCAGCATTCCCCATGAAAGGATGGGTTTCACTTCAGCAGTGATGAATATTGATGCTTGTACAGTCGTCTCAAATATATTTATATATTTTTTTAACCAGGTAGGCCAGTTGAGAACAAGTTCTCATTTGCAATTGCAACCTGGCCAAGATAAAGCAAAGCAGTGCAACACAAACAACAAACATACAGTCAATAACACAATAGAAAAATATATATACAGTGTGTGCAAATGTAGTAAGATTAGGGAGGTAAGGCAATAAATAGCCCATAGGGGGGAAATAATTACAATTTAGCATTAACACTGGAGTGATAGATGTACAGATGATGATGTGCAAGTAGAGATGCTGGGGTGCAAAAGAGCAAGAGGGTAAGTAATAATATGGGGATGAGGTAGTTGGGTGGGCTATTTACAAATGGGCTGTGTACAGGTGCAGTGATCGGAAAGATGCTCAGAAAGCTGATGCTTAAAATTACAGAGGGAGATATAAGACTCCAGCTTCAGAGATTCTTTCAATTTGTTCCAGTCATTGGCAGCAGAGAACTTGAAGGAACGGCGGCAAAAGTAAGTGTTGGCTTTGGGGATGACCAGTGAAATATACCTGCTGGAGCGCGTGCTATGGGTGGGTGTTGCTCTGGTGACCAGTGAGCTGAGATAAGGCGGGGCTTTACCTAGCAAAGACTTATAGATGACCTGGAGCCAGTGGGTTTGGCGACGAATATGTAGCGCGGGCCAGCCAGCGAGAGCATACAGATCAGTGGTGGGTAGTATATGGGGCTTTGGTGACAAAACGGATGGCAATGTGATAGACTGCATCCAGTTTGCTGAGTAGAGTGTCGGGGGCTATTTTGTAAATTACATCTCCGAAGTCAAGGATTGGTAGGATAGCCAGTTTTACGAGGGTACGTTTCACAGCATGAGTGAAGGAGGCTTTGTTGTGAAATAGGAAGCCAATTCTAGATTTGATTTTGGATTGGAGATGCTAAATGTGAGTCTAGAAGGAGAGTTTATAGTCTAACCAGACACCTAGGTATTTGTAGTTGTCCACATATTCTATGTCAGAACCGTCCAGAGTAGTGATGCTAGTTGGGCAGGTGGGTGCAGGCAGCGATCGGTTGAAGAGCATGCATTTAGTTTTTCTGGCATTTAAGAGCAGTTGGAGGCCACGGAAGAAGTGTTGTATGGCATTGAAACTAGTTGTTGTTGAAGCTCGTTTGGAGGTTTGTTAATTAACAAAGTGTCCAAAGAAGGGCAAGATGTATACAAAATGGTGTCATCTGCATGGAGGTGGATCAGAGAATCACCAGCAGCAAGAGCGACATCATTGATATATACAGAGAAAAGAGTCGTCCCAAGAATTGAACCCTGTGACACGACCGTAGAAACTGCCAGAGGTCCGGACAACAGGCCCTCCGTTTTGACACACTGAACTTTGTCTGAGAAGTAGTTGGTGAACCAGGCGAGGCAATCATTTGAGAAACCAAGGCTATTGAGTCTGCCGATAAGAATGTGATGATTGACAGAGTTGAAAGCCTTGGCCAGGTCGATGAAGATGGCTGCACAGTACTGTCTTTTATCGGTGGCGGTTATGATATCGTTTAGGATCTTGAGCGTGGCTGAGGTGACCCTTGACCACCTCTGAAACCAGATTGCATAGTGGAGAAGGTACGGTGGGATTCGAAATGGTCGGTGATCTGTTTGTTAACTTGGCTTTCGAAGACCTTGGAAAGCAGGGCAGGATGGATACATTGGGGCAAAAAAGTATTTAGTCAGCCACCAATTGTGCAAGTTCTCCCACTTAAAAAGATGAGAGAGGCCTGTAATTTTCATCATAGATACACTTCAACTATGACAGACAAAATGAGAAAAAAAATCCAGAAAATCACATTGTAGGATTTTTAATGAATTTATTTGCAAATTATGGTGGAAAATAAGTATTAAGTCCAAAATAAGTCCATAGTCTTTACAGTGTCCAAAAACCTTTTGGAATTAGTGCTACGGGATACACATTTCTGTTTGAAAAAGCTAGCCTTTGCTTTCCTAACTGACTGAGTATATTGGTTCCTGGCTTCCCTGAAAGGTTGCATATCGGGGGGGCTATTCAATGCTATTTCAGGACGCATTAGATGTTTTTGTGCTGGTCAAGGGCAGACAAGTCTGGAGTGAAACCAAGGGCTATATCTGTTTTTCATTCTAAATTTTTGAATGGGGCATGCTTATTTAAGATGGTGAGAAAAGCACTTTCAAATAACAACCAGGCATCCTCTACTGACGAGGTCAATATCCTTCCAGGATACCCGGGCCAGGTCGATTAGAAAGGCCTGCTCGCTGAAGTGTTTTAGGGGACGTTTGACAGTGATGAGGGGTGGTTTGACCGCAGACCCATTACGCACGCAAGCAATGAGGCAGTGATCGCTGATATCCTAGTTGAAGACAGCAGAGGTGTATTTAGAGGGCAAGTTGGTCAGGATGATATCAATAAGGGTGCCCATGTTTACAGATTATGGGTTGTACCTGGTAGGTTCCTTGATCATTTGTGTGAGAATGAGGTCATCTAGCTTGGATAGTAGGATGGCTGGGGTGTTAAGCATATCCCAGATTACTCTGAAGATAGATGGGGGGAAATCAATTCACATGTGGTGTCCGTGGCTGGGGGACTCTAACAAGTGGCAACAGTGAGAGACATGTTTCTGGAAGGGTGGATTTTTAAAAGTAGAAACTCGAACTGCTTGGGCACAGACCTGGATAGTATGACAGAACTCTGCAGGCTATCTCTGCAGTAGATTGGGCACAGACCTGGATAGTATGACAGAACTCCCTGCAGTAGATTGCAACTCCGCCCCTTTTGGCAGTTCTATCCGGACATAAAATGTTGTAGTTGGGGATGTACATTTCAGAATTTTTGGTGGCCTTCCTAAGCCAGGATACAGACACGGCTAGGACATCAGTGTTGGCTGAGTGTGCTAATGCAGTGAATAAAACAAACTTCGGGAGGAGGCATCTGATGTTAACATGCATGAAACCAAGGCTTTTACGGTTACAGAAGTCAACAAATGGGAGTGCCTGGGGAATAGGAGTAGTACTGTGGGCTACAGGGCCTGAGTTAACCTCTACATCACCAGAGGAACATTGGAGGAGTTGAATAAGAGTACGGCTTAAGGCTATAAGAACTGGTCGTCTAGTGCGTTGGGAACAGAGAATAAAAGGAGCAGATTTCTGGGCGTGGTAGAATAGATTCAGGGCATAATGTAGAGACAAGGGTATGGTAGGATGTGAGTACAGTGGAGGTAAACCTAAGCATTGAGTGACGATGAGAGAGGTTGCATCTCTGGAGGCACCAGTTAAGCCAGGTAAGGTCTCCGCATGTGTGGGGGGTGGGACAAAAGAGCTATCTAATGTTGAGCATGTTTGCATGTTGAGCAGGACTCTACAGTGAAATAAAACAATAACAACTAACCAAAACAGCAGTAGACAAGGCATATTAACATTAGAGAGAGGCATAAAGCAATCACTGGTATTGATTGGTAGAGCTAAGACAACAACGGGTAAATGGCGATGAATGGGCTGAGAGGGTCAGTTAGGTACACACAGATCCTGAGTTCGAGGCTGGGGCCGACAGATTAACAAAATGAGGTACCGTGTTAGTGAGGCAACAGCTGTGTAGCCGAGTGATCATAGGGTCCAATGAGCAGCAATAGGTGAGTCAGGGAGTCGTTCGGTAGTCACGCTAGGCGAGCGGGAGACACAGCGTTCAGAAAGCTAGCGGGCCGGGGTTGGCAGATGGGTCTTCGGTGACATCGCAACGGAAAAGCCTGTTGAAACCACATCGGACAATTACGTCGGCAGACCAGTCGTGATGGATCGGCGGGGCTCCTTGTCGACAATAACGGGTCAATGCAAACTGCCAAAAGAGGTATTGTAGCCCAAGAATTAGCTTGTTTACTTCGTTGGCTAGCCGGGAGATGGGCCTGGTTCGAGGCTAGCTCAAGGCTAACTGGTGCTTGCTTCGAGACAGAGGCGTTAGCCAACATTAGCCACTCAGTTGCAGCTAGCTAGCTGCGATGATCTGGTGTAATGGTCCAGAGCTTGCGGCAGGAATCTGGTGATGTGGTAGAGAAAACAGTCCGATATGCTCTGGGTTGATATTGCGCTGTGCAGACTGGCAGGTATTGTCCGAGCTAAAGCTGGCTGATGTCCGAGCTAAAGGTGAAGACCACTAGTAGTGGCTAACAAAGACGAATAGCTAGTAGCTGGTTAGCTGGCTTGCTCCTGATGGAGGTACCGGTTATTAGGTATAAAAATAGCAGATCCGTACCACATTGGGTGAGGTGGGTTGCAGGAAAGTATATTTAGTTCATAGATGGAAAGGGAGATTCAAATATATACGAAAAAACAAAACAGACTATTTACACAGGACAAGACAAACACACGTCCGACTGCTACGCCATCATGGATATGTAAAATGTTATATATTTTGTACTGGAATCAGGCTGTATTAGCTAGCTATGTTTGCGCCGACTCAGTACTTGTACTGCTACTAACTAGCATGCTACTAAATCAGCATGTTAGACAGGTATTTACCTCTCCATGGTTGCAGGATCTTGTCTATTTTTACAAGTTTTGTATTGAAATTCATTGTGGAGAGCTTATTTATATATTTTGTGTTATGAATACCAAGTATGTCTACTTCACCATCAGCCCATTTTATAGGTAAACTGCAGGGTAATGTAAAAGTTTAAAGATCCAATACGTAATATTGTACACTTATCATAATTAGGTTTTAGTCCAGAGAGTACATAAAAGTACATACAAGTTATCTAGATCTTCAATGAGACATTGCAGGGATCTAGCTTGTGGACTTAATATAAAACTTGAGTCATCAGCATACATGGACAACTCTGTTTTTAAGCCTTGGATTTCTAATCCTCTAATGTTATTGGATCTGATTTTAATAGCTATCATTTTGATGGCCATAACGAATAGATATGGTGGCAGCGGACACCCTTGTTTAATTCCTCTAAACAATTCAAAACTCTGAGAAGTAGCCGTTATTTACCATTTTACACCTGGGGTTGCTATACATTATTTTTTACCCATTTTATAAAAGAATTACCGAAAATTTTAAAAAATTATAAATAAAATCCAGTCTTACTTTATAAAATGCCTTTTCAAAATCCGCTATGAATACTAGGCCTGGCTTAGATGTTTCATGATGACTGGGTCTTTATATTTGCCATCTGGGTCTTGTTTTAATAACAGAGAAATCAGACCTACCTGCTGAGTACCTGACAGACCACCATTTCTATAGGACTAGTTAAAACAATCTAACAATGGAGCTTTTAGTATACCGAAAAAGGCTTGATATACCTCGACCGGTATGCCATCAAGCCCTGGGGTTTTTCCAGACTGAAAGGAATTAATAGCCTCAAGAAGTTCTTCTTCTGTAATTTGGCCTTCGCACTGATCTTTCTGTACATTTGTTAATTTTCCATTTAAAAAAAATACTATTTGGAGAGATTTCCTGACCGTAATCTTCAATCAGTGGGAGAGGATGAGACAGAAAAGATAACAGCTACCTGAAATAATTAGCTTCCTCTTTTAAAATATCATTCAGAGAATCATAGATGACTCCGTCTTCAGTAACGAGTTTCTGCAAATTCTTTTTGTTAGCGTTCCTGTATTGGAGATTCAGGAAGAATTGTGTGCATTTTTCTCCATATTCCATCCAGTTTGCTTTATTTTTGTAATAGATTACATTAGATAGTTCTTGAATAAGTTCTTCAAGTTCTTTTTGTTTTTCCTCTAACTTATTTTGCATCTCTGTAGTATCGTTTTGTTGCTGTCTACCTGTACTATTAGTTCATAGATTTCCCTTGTTAGTCTTCTCTCTTTAGCCAGAAACTGCTTTTTTATTATTGATGAATATTGAATGACTCCTGAAGGTACATTTATTTAAAAAGGTATTCCAAACATTAAAAAGGGGATTTTCTGAACCTATGTTATACATTTTTTTTGTCTTCGTTAAAAACAAGTTGTCCTCCAGTAAACTTTGATTACATTTCCAATATCCCCGTCCATGTGGAAAATCTATAAGAGTTATGTGAATGCCAGTTAGATGAGGATCCGATCATATTCTGTCTCCTATTAAACTTTTTTAACCTTTGATGCAAGAGAGAAAGAGACATGAAAGTAGTCAAGACGACTAGCTTGATTAAGTCTCCTCCATCTATATCTCACTAGGTCGGGGTTTTTTAGTCTCCAAATATCCACTATTTCTAATGTGTCCATGATATTTGTGATTTCCATAAGGGCATGGTGATGATAGTTTGTGGAGTGATTGCCTTTACGGTCCATTGAGGTACTTAACACTGTGTTACAGCATTTCCATAGCAATTGACGTTTCACATGAGAGACCTTGCATTACTCTAGAAACCGCTTCACTCTAGCACAAACGTTTTCCGGCATTGCATGACAGGCTGTGGACTATGGGCCTTTACCATCATGTCAAGTTGCACCCTCCTCAGCCTTACTATTTCATGGGAATTTTCATGTTCATTTTCCTTGCTAGAAGAACCGGTATAATAACAATAACAATAATGAAAAAATACAATAGGGCTGAACCAGCTTTGCTGTTGAACCCTTAACAGGGTATCCTGGGATTTAGTAGTCATTCAATTATCTAGTATAGATGCATCTCCATTAACACAATGTGTATCTGTCTGTCTCTGTGCAGGAGTTGAAGGGTCGGTTCATCATCAAGGGGAAACGTCTGAACAAGCTGGATGCCGTCTTCAGCAATACTAGTCCTGGAGTAGAGGAAGACTGTGTCTCAGAGGAGGACGAGGCTGCAGAGACCAACAACTCCAAGACAGACACCAACGGACAGAAGGCCAAAGCCAAGGTATGGTAACACGCTGCTGTGGTGCCAAGGTATGGTAACACGCTGCTGTGGTGCCAAGGTAGTCAAAGCCATGGTGTCCCAAATGTCACCCTAATCCCTAGTAGTGCACAACCAGCCCATAGGACAGTGGTAAGAAGAAGTAGAATAGAGTGCCATTTTGGACATGGTCATGCTACAGTGGTGTCAAGCTACTGTGGTGCCAAGCTACTGTGGTGCCAAGCTACTGTGGTGCCAAGCTACTGTGGTACCATGCTACTGTGGTACCATGCTACTGTGGTGCCAAGCTACTGTGGTGCCACGCTACTGTGGTGCCAAGCTACTGTGGTGTCACGCTACTGTGGTGCCAAGCTACTGTGGTGCCAAGCTACTGTGGTGCCATGCTACTGTGGTGCCAAGCTACTGTGGTACCATGCTACTGTGGTACCATGCTACTGTGGTGCCAAGGTACTGTGGTGCCAAGCTACTGTGGTGCCAAGGTACTGTGGTGCCAAGCTACTGTGGTACCATGCTACTGTGGTACCATGCTACTGTGGTGCCATGCTACTGTGGTGCCATGCTACTGTGGTGCCAAGGTACTGTGGTGCCAAGCTACTGTGGTACCATGCTACTGTGGTACCATGCTACTGTGGTGCCATGCTACTGTGGTACCATGCTACTGTGGTGCCAAGCTACTGTGGTACCATGCTACTGTGGTGCCAAGGTACTGTGGAATAGCTGCAAAACTGTCTTCAGCAGAACTAGTTCCATTTCAGGCCATATGCCAAGGAAAACACATATGGGAATACTTAGATAGAAATTCATTCAAAACATCTCTATTTCTGTAGATTTTATAAAAATGCTGTTTTATTGCTTTTCAGAAGTCAAAGATCAAGCTAGCCAAGCAGCTGTCTGATCTGGTGATCTACTGTAAGAGTGTCCACTTCTCAGGGTTTGAGCACGCTAAAGACAACCAGGCCTTCTATGAGATGTCCTCCTTTAAAGAGAGCAAGGCTGTTAACCTGGCTGAGACAGCAGGTAAATCAAATCAAAATCAAATCAAATGTATTTATATAGCCCTTCGTACATCAGCTGATATCTCAAAGTGCTGTACAGAAACCCAGCCTAAAACCCCAAACAGCAAGCAATGCAGGTGTAGAAGCACGGTGGCTAGGAAAAACTCCCTAGAAAGGCCAAAACCTAGGAAGAAACCTAGAGAGGAACCAGGCTATGTGGGGTGGCCAGTCCTCTTCTGGCTGTGCCGGGTGGAGATTATAACAGAACATGGCCAAGATGTTCAAATGTTCATAAATGACCAGCATGGTCGAATAATAATAAGGCAGAACAGTTGAAACTGGAGCAGCAGCACGGTCAGGTGGACTGGGGACAGCAAGGAGTCATCATGTCAGGTAGTCCTGGGGCACGGTCCTAGGGCTCAGGTCAGTTGAAACTGGAGCAGCAGCACGGCCAGGTGGACTGGGGACAGCAAGGAGTCATCATGTCAGGTAGTCCTGGGGCACGGTCCTAGGGCTCAGGTCCTCCGAGAGAGAGAAAGAAAGAGAGAATTAGAGAGAGCATATGTGGGGTGGCCAGTCCTCTTCTGGCTGTGCCGGGTGGAGATTATAACAGAACATGGCCAAGATGTTCAAATGTTCATAAATGACCAGCATGGTCGAATAATAATAAGGCAGAACAGTTGAAACTGGAGCAGCAGCACGGTCAGGTGGACTGGGGACAGCAAGGAGTCATCTGTCAGGTAGTCTGGGGCACGGTTAGGGCTCAGGTCCTCCGAATAAAAGAAAGCCTTAGAATATGTGGGGTGGCCAGTCCTCTTCTGGCTGTGCCTGGAGATTATAACAGAACATGGCCAAGATGTTCAAATGTTCATAAATGACCAGCATGGTCCAATAATAATAAGGCAGAACAGTTGAAACTGGAGCAGCAGCCTGACGGTCAGGTGGACTGGGGACAGCAAGGAGTCATCATGAATCAGGTAGTCCCTGGGGCACGGTCCTAGGGCTCAGGTCCCTCAGAGAGAGAATAAAGAAAGAGAATAATTAGAGAGAGCATATGTGGGGTGGCCAGTCCTGGCTGTGCCGGTGGAATAATAACAGAACATGGCCAAGATGTTCAAATGTTCATAAATGACCAGCATGGTCCAATAAGCCTGAATAAGGCCTGAGAACAAGCCTGAATTGGAGCGAGGAATAACATGAGCCTGAATAATAGCAGCAGGTCCTGAATAATCATCATGCAGGTAGTCCTGGGGCAAGGCTCAGAATAACAGCGTTGAAACTGGAGCAGCAGCCTGAATAACAGGTGGACTGGGGACAGCAAGCCATCATGAATAATAGCAGGTAATAGCAAGCCTGAATAATAGGCCTGAATAACACGGTCCTGGGCTCAGGTCAGTTGAAACTGAATAACAGCGAGCAGCAGCAATAACAGCGAGCCTGAATAATAGGAATCAGGTGGACAAGCCTGAATAATAGCAAGCCTGAATAACAGCGGCCTGAATAACAGCGAGCCTGAATAACAGGACCATTCAGCCTTGATTCAGTGTACATGACATTTCATTATGCATGTTCAGTTCTGGGGCACAGTCCATCTCTTTCAGGGCTCAGGTCAGTTGAAACTGGCTCCAGAACAGCAGCACGGCCAGTTCCCCTGTGGACTGGGGACAGCAAGGAGTCATCATGACAGGTAGTCCTGGGGACATGAACAATCTCTGTAGGGCTCAGGTCAGTCTGAAACTGGAGCAGCAGGTCACAGTCTTCCCTTTTCTCTATAAATGAACTGGGGACAGCTCAGGTCGCAGTCATCATGTCAGGTAGTCCTGGGTCTTCCCTTTCTCTATAAATGAACAATCTCTGTACCAGCTCAGGTCACAGTCTTCCCCTTTCTCTATAAATGAACAATCTCTGCACCAGCTCAGGTCAATAAATGAACAGACCAGCTCAGAAGTCTATAGAGAACATCTGTGGGGTGGCACAGTCTTCTTTTCTGGAACTGTGCTCAGGTGGAGATTATAACAAACATGGCAGGTCAAGATGTTCAAATGTTCATAAATGAACAGCACCAGCTGGTCACAGAATAAATAACAAGGCAGAGCTCAGGTCACAGTTGAAACTGTAGCAGCAGGTCACAGTCTTCCCCTTTCTCTATAAATGAACTGGGGACAGCAAGGTCACAGGCATGTCAGGTTCTCTATAAATGAACAATCTCTGCACCAGCTCAGGTCTTCCCTTTTCTCTAGTCTCTGCACCAGCTCAGGTCACAGGCTTCCCTTTTCTCTATAAATGAACAATCTCTGCAGCTTCCCCTTTCTCTATAAATGAGCACCAGCTCGGCCAGGTGGACTGGGGACAGCTCAGGTCAGTCATCATGTCAGGTAAATGTCCTGGGGCTCGGTCCAGGGCTTCAGGTCAGTAAATGAAACTGGAGCAGCAGCACAGGTCAGGTGGACTGGGGACAAATGAACAATCTCATCATGCTCAGGTAGTCTTCCCCTTTCTCTATAAATGAACAATCTCTGTCCAGATCAGGTCACAGTTTTCTCTATAAATGAACAATCTCTGTACCAGCAGGTCACAGTCTCCCCTTTCTCTATAAATGAACAATCTCTGTACCAGCTCAGGTCAGTCATCATGTCAATCTCTGTAGTCAGCTCAGGCACGGTCTTCCCCTTTCTCTATAAATGAACAATCTCTGCACCAGCTCAGGTCAGTCTTCCCCTTTCTCTATAAATGAACAATCTGTACCAGCTCAGGTCACAGTCTTCCCCTTTTCTCTAGGTGGACTGGGGACCAGCTCAAGGTCGAGTCATTTCTCAGGTAGAACAATCCTGGCTCAGGTCACAGTCTTCCCCTTTCTCTAGAACAATCTCTGGCTCAGGTCAGTCTTCCCCTGAAAATGAACAATCTCTGCAGCTCAGGTCAAAACCCCCTTTCTGTTAAATGAACAATCTGAATAAGCTAGGTCACAGTCCCCCTTTCTCTATAGAACAATCTCTGAAGCTCAGGTCAAGTCTTCCCTTTCTCTGAATAACAATCTCTGCAAGCCTGAATAATAGAACAATCTCTGAAGCTCAGGTCACAGTCTTCCCTGAATAACAGCAAGCCTGAATAATAAATGAACAATCCTGAATAACAGGTCAAGCCTGAATAAATGAACAAGCCTGAATAATCAGCAAGCCTGAACAATAACCAGCTCAGGTCAGCCCCTTTTCTCTATAAATAACAATCTCTGCACCAGCAAGTCTTCCCTGAATAACAATCTCTGCAAGCCTGAATAATTCTCTATAAATGAACAATCCTGAATACCAGCTCAATAACAGTCTTCCCTGAAATAACAATCTCTGCACCAGCCTGAATAACAGTTCCCTTTTCTCTATCCCGAGCCTCTATAAATGAATCTCTGCACCACAGGTCACAGTCCTGAATAAATGAACAATCTCTGAATACCAGCTCAGGTCTCTTCCCCTTTCTCTATAAATGAATAATCTCTGCACCAGCTCAGGTCACAGTCTTCTGAATAAATGAACAATCCTGTACCAGCTCAGGTCACAGTCTTCCCCTTTCTCTATAAATGAACAATCTGATTCACAGTCTTCCCCTTTCTCTATAAATGAACAATCTCTGTACCAGCTCAGGTCACATCTTCCCCTTATGCATGTTCAATCTCTGTACCAGCTCAGGTCACAGTCTTCCCTTTTCATAAATGAACAATCTCTGCTCAGGTCACAGTCTTCCCCTTTCTCTATAAATGAACAATCTCTGCACCAGCTCAGGTCTTTAGTCTTCCCAACTTTCTCTATAAATGAACAATCTCTGCACCAGCTCAGGTCACAGTCTTCCCTTTCTCTATAAATGAACAATCTCTGCACCAGCTCAGGTCACAGTCTTCCCTTTTCTCTATAAATGAACAATCTCTGCACCAGCTCAGGTCACAGTCTTCCCTTTCTCTATAAATGAACAATCTCTGCACCAGCTCAGGTCACAGTCTTCCCTTTTCTCTATAAATGAACAATCTCTGTCCAGCTCAGGTCACAGTCTTCCCCTTTCTCTATAAATGAACAATTATATTTTCCCTTTTCTCTATAAATGAACAATCTCTGACCAGCTCAGGTCACAGTCTTCCCTTTTCTCTATAAATGAACAATCTCTGTACCAGCTCAGGTCACAGTCTTCCCCTTTCTCTATAAATGAACAATCTCTGTACCAGCTCAGGTCACAGTCTTCCCTTTCTCTATAAATGAACAATCTCTGTACCAGCTCAGGTCACAGTCTTCCCCTTTCTCTATAAATGAACAATCTCTGTACCAGCTCAGGTCACAGTCTTCCCCTTTCTCTATAAATGAACAATCTCTGTACCAGCTCAGGTCACAGTCTTCCCCTTTCTCTATAAATGAACAATCTCTGCACCAGCTCAGGTCACAGTCTTCCCCTTTCTCTATAAATGAACAATCTCTGTACCAGCTCAGGTCGCAGTCTTCCCCTTTCTCTATAAATGAACAATCTCTGTACCAGCTCAGGTCACAGTCTTCCCCTTTCTCTATAAATGAACAATCTCTGTACCAGCTCAGGTCACAGTCTTCCCCTTTCTCTATAAATGAACAATCTCTGCACCAGCTCAGGTCACAGTCTTCCCCTTTCTCTATAAATGAACAATCTCTGCACCAGCTCAGGTCACAGTCTTCCCCTTTCTCTATATATGAACAATCTCTGTACCAGCTCAGGTCACAGTCTTCCCTTTTCTCTATAAATGAACAATCTCTGCACCAGCTCAGGTCACAGTCTTCCCCTTTCTCTATATATGAACAATCTCTGTACCAGCTCAGGTCACAGTCTTCCCTTTTCTCTATAAATGAACAATCTCTGCACCAGCTCAGGTCACAGTCTTCCCTTTTCTCTATAAATGAACAATCTCTGCACCAGCTCAGGTCACAGGCTTCCCTTTTCTCTATAAATGAACAATCTCTGTACCAGCTCAGGTCACAGTCTTCCCCTTTCTCTATAAATGAACAATCTCTGCACCAGCTCAGGTCACAGGCTTCCCTTTTCTCTATAAATGAACAATCTCTGCACCAGCTCAGGTCACAGTCTTCCCTTTTCTCTATAAATGAACAATCTCTGCACCAGCTCAGGTCACAGGCTTCCCTTTTCTCTATAAATGAACAATCTCTGCACCAGCTCAGGTCACAGTCTTCCCCTTTCTCTATAAATGAACAATCTCTGCACCAGCTCAGGTCACAGGCTTCCCTTTTCTCTATAAATGAACAATCTCTGCACCAGCTCAGGTCACAGTCTTCCCCTTTCTCTATAAATGAACAATCTCTGCACCAGCTCAGGTCACAGTCTTCCCTTTTCTCTATAAATGAACAATCTCTGTACCAGCTCAGGTCACAGTCTTCCCCTTTCTCTATAAATGAACAATCTCTGTACCAGCTCAGGTCACAGTCTTCCCCTTTCTCTATAAATGAACAATCTCTGTACCAGCTCAGGTCACAGTCTTCCCTTTTCTCTATAAATGAACAATCTCTGTACCAGCTCAGGTCACAGTCTTCCCCTTTCTCTATAAATGAACAATCTCTGTACCAGCTCAGGTCACAGTCTTCCCCTTTCTCTATACATGAACAATCTCTGTACCAGCTCAGGTCACAGTCTTCCCCTTTCTCTATAAATGAACAATCTCTGCACCAGCTCAGGTCACAGTCTTCCCCTTTCTCTATAAATGAACAATCTCTGCACCAGCTCAGGTCACAGTCTTCCCCTTTCTCTATAAATGAACAATCTCTGCACCAGCTCAGGTCACAGTCTTCCCCTTTCTCTATAAATGAACAATCTCTGCACCAGCTCAGGTCACAGTCTTCCCTTTTCTCTATAAATGAACAATCTCTGCACCAGCTCAGGTCACAGGCTTCCCTTTTCTCTATAAATGAACAATCTCTGCACCAGCTCAGGTCACAGTCTTCCCCTTTCTCTATAAATGAACAATCTCTGCACCAGCTCAGGTCACAGGCTTCCCTTTTCTCTATAAATGAACAATCTCTGTACCAGCTCAGGTCACAGTCTTCCCCTTTCTCTATAAATGAACAATCTCTGCACCAGCTCAGGTCACAGTCTTCCCTTTTCTCTATAAATGAACAATCTCTGCACCAGCTCAGGTCACAGTCTTCCCTTTTCTCTATAAATGAACAATCTCTGCACCAGCTCAGGTCACAGGCTTCCCTTTTCTCTATAAATGAACAATCTCTGCACCAGCTCAGGTCACAGTCTTCCATTTTCTCTATAAATGAACAATCTCTGTACCAGCTCAGGTCACAGTCTTCCCTTTTCTCTATAAATGAACTATCTCTGCACCAGCTCAGGTCACAGTCTTCCCTTTTCTCTATAAATGAACAATCTCTGTACCAGCTCAGGTCACAGTCTTCCCCTTTCTCTATAAATGAACAATCTCTGCACCAGCTCAGGTCACAGTCTTCCCCTTTCTCTATAAATGAACAATCTCTGCACCAGCTCAGGTCACAGGCTTCCCTTTTCTCTATAAATGAACAATCTCTGCACCAGCTCAGGTCACAGTCTTCCCCTTTCTCTATAAATGAACAATCTCTGTACCAGCTCAGGTCACAGTCTTCCCCTTTCTCTATAAATGAACAATCTCTGCACCAGCTCAGGTCACAGGCTTCCCTTTTCTCTATAAATGAACAATCTCTGCACCAGCTCAGGTCACAGTCTTCCCCTTTCTCTATAAATGAACAATCTCTGCACCAGCTCAGGTCACAGGCTTCCCTTTTCTCTATAAATGAACAATCTCTGCACCAGCTCAGGTCACAGTCTTCCCCTTTCTCTATAAATGAACAATCTCTGCACCAGCTCAGGTCACAGTCTTCCCTTTTCTCTATAAATGAACAATCTCTGTACCAGCTCAGGTCACAGTCTTCCCCTTTCTCTATAAATGAACAATCTCTGCACCAGCTCAGGTCACAGTCTTCCCTTTTCTCTATAAATGAACAATCTCTGTACCAGCTCAGGTCACAGTCTTCCCCTTTCTCTATAAATGAACAATCTCTGTACCAGCTCAGGTCACAGTCTTCCCCTTTCTCTATAAATGAACAATCTCTGCACCAGCTCAGGTCACAGTCTTCCCCTTTCTCTATAAATGAACAATCTCTGCACCAGCTCAGGTCACAGTCTTCCCCTTTCTCTATAAATGAACAATCTCTGCACCAGCTCAGGTCACAGTCTTCCCTTTTCTCTATAAATGAACAATCTCTGCACCAGCTCAGGTCACAGTCTTCCCCTTTCTCTATAAATGAACAATCTCTGTACCAGCTCAGGTCACAGTCTTCCCCTTTCTCTATAAATGAACAATCTCTGCACCAGCTCAGGTCACAGTCTTCCCCTTTCTCTATAAATGAACAATCTCTGTACCAGCTCAGGTCACAGTCTTCCCCTTTCTCTATAAATGAACAATCTCTGCACCAGCTCAGGTCACAGTCTTCCCCTTTCTCTATAAATGAACAATCTCTGCACCAGCTCAGGTCACAGTCTTCCCCTTTCTCTATAAATGAACAATCTCTGTACCAGCTCAGGTCACAGTCTTCCCTTTTCTCTATAAATGAACAATCTCTGCACCAGCTCAGGTCACAGTCTTCCCCTTTCTCTATAAATGAACAATCTCTGTACCAGCTCAGGTCACAGTCTTCCCTTTTCTCTATAAATGAACCATCTCTGCACCAGCTCAGGTCACAGTCTTCCCTTTTCTCTATAAATGAACAATCTCTGCACCAGCTCAGGTCACAGTCTTCCCCTTTCTCTATAAATGAACAATCTCTGCACCAGCTCAGGTCACAGTCTTCCCCTTTCTCTATAAATTCATGATCAATGCTTTATTGATCGATGCTTTATTGATTATGATTTTTCTTTCCAGTGGCGCTGAACTTCCAGACTCCATCTAAGGAGATGGACCTGAACCAGGGCAGGTTCCGATCCAACGGGCTGAGTGGATACATCCTGAAGCCTGAATTCCAGAGATACGCTGGGTCAGAGTTCAATCCTATGACCCTAACCAAGGGACCCTGGATCAAACACAAGGCCTTCCACATCATGGTGAGAGGATCACCGTTATAGTGTGTTATATACTGTATATATATATATATACTCTATTGATTTATATATGATACTATAGTGTATTACATTAGTGGAAAATCACTAGTGTATTATAATAGCTACTATTAGAACACAGTGAAGGCTACTACAGAGAATGGTACATTGATGAATAAAATAGCAATATATTGAGGAAGGAAAATGGCCTTCTGATAACATAAATGAGTTTCTGTGCAGTATATTGTGTTTTTCATTTTAGATCGTATCTTATAGTGAACACTGCTAAGAGAAATGGGGCTAGGAACTGAGTGGCATCGTTTCAAATTAGAAGATTTGATTGAGATATGGTTCAAGAGGG
Source organism: Oncorhynchus nerka (assembly GCF_034236695.1). Taxonomy (NCBI): domain Eukaryota; kingdom Metazoa; phylum Chordata; class Actinopteri; order Salmoniformes; family Salmonidae; genus Oncorhynchus; species Oncorhynchus nerka. The sequence goes on from NC_088417.1 coordinate 1,062,595, forward strand.
ATTCATTATGTTGTGTACTAATCAGCACTACAGTATATCAAATGCTTTGAAATATCCTTAGTCATTAGACTTCTGCTATAGACCTCTGTGTTTGTGTGTGTGCGTGCGTGTCTCCAGGTGATCTCAGCCCAGCAGCTGCCCAAGCTAAACAAGGACAAGCCTAAATCCATCGTGGACCCGCTGGTTAAAGTGGAGATCGACGGTGTTCCAGCTGACACGTGCAGCAAGGAGACACGCTCCATCGAGAACAACGGTGAGACACATACAGGCACACTCACACACACGCAGCATCAGTATCTTATCCAGGCTTTCTGTTCCTCTCACCAGGTTTTAATCCCATGTGGAATGATGTTCCTCTCTGCAGGTTAAATGTGGAATGATGTTCCTCTCTGCAGGTTTTAATCCCATGTGGAATGATGTTCCTCTCTGCAGGTTTTAATCCCATGTGGAATGATGTTCCTCTCTGCAGGTTAAATGTGGAATGATGTTCCTCTCTGCAGGTTAAATGTGGAACGATGTTCCTCTCTGCAGGTTAAATGTGGAATGATGTTCCTCTCACCAGGTTTTAATCCCATGTGGAATGATGTTCCTCTCTGCAGGTTAAATGTGGAATGATGTTCCTCTCTCCAGGTTTTAATCCCATGTGGAATGATGTTCCTCTCTGCAGGTTTTAATCCCATGTGGAATGATGTTCCTCTCTGCAGGTTAAATGTGGAATGATGTTCCTCTCTCCAGGTTTTAATCCCATGTGGAATGATGTTCCTCTCTGCAGGTTTTAATCCCATGTGGATTGATGTTCCTCTCTGCAGGTTAAATGTGGAATGATATTCCTCTCTGCAGGTTAAATGTGGAATGATGTTCCTCTCTGCAGGTTAAATGTGGATTGATGTTCCTCTCTGCAGGTTAAATGTGGAATGATGTTCCTCTCTGCAGGTTAAATGTGGAATGATGTTCCTCTCTGCAGGTTAAATGTGGATTGATGTTCCTCTCTGTAGGTTTTAACCCCATGTGGAATGAGACGTTCCAGTTTGACATCCAGGTACCAGAGCTGGCCATGTTGCGTTTCCTGGTCGAAGACTATGACGCCACCTCACAGAACGACCTGATTGGACATTACTGCCTGCCACTGACCAGTCTACAGAACGGTAATACCTCCCTCTGTCTCTCTCTGTCTTGTCCCTCTCTCTTCTTTCTCTGTCATCCTCTCTCTCTTTCTCTCACCCCCCTCTCTCTCTCTCTCCTTCTCTCTCTCCTTCTCTCCTCTCATTGCTGACTGCTGACTTATTCAAACCTCACATCCTGTTTCCCAGGCTACCGCCACGTCCCTCTGCTCACCAAGCGTGGTGATGTCATCCCCTCCGCCGGCCTGTTTGTTCACCTCATGCTGCTGGACGCCAAATAGATCCCTCCCACATCACGCTGACCCCTCCCACATCACGCTGACGCCTCCCACATCACGCTGACCCCTCCCACATCACACTGACCCCTCCCACATCACGCTGACCCCTCCCACTTCACACTGACACCTCCCACATCACGCTGACGCCTCCCACATCACGCTGACCCCTCCCACATCACGCTGACCCCTCCCACTTCACACTGACGCCTCCCACATCACGCTGACCCCTCACACATCACGCTGACCCCTCCCACACCGACCACTCACATACCACACTTGCCACTCCCACATGATACAAACCACTCACATACCACACTGACCCTTCCCACATCATACTAACCCCTCCCACACCACACTGACCCCTCCCACATCATACTAAAAAGTCCAATCCACACTGACCCCTCCCACATCATACTAAAAAGTCCAATCCACACTGACCCCTCCCACACCACACTGACCCCTCCCACATCATACTAAAAAGTCCAATCCACACTGACCCCTCCCACATCATACTGACAAATCCCACATCATTGAGTTGTAACTGACAAGGTTTTTAATATGTCGATATTTAATGTTTTATCTACTTCTTTTAAGTTTGTTCCACCTGAGTAAGTCTGACCACAAGTCAGAGACCACTGTGATGACGCACCAAAATGTGTTTGATGGATCGCTGGAAAATAGGATTTTGTAGACTTACAGTCCAAACTGTTGTTTTTGTCGCACTGCTTTGCTTTATCTCGGCCAGGTCGCAGTTGTAAATGAGAACTTGTTAAATAAATTAAAATATATATATATATGTTTTCCAATGGTGCGATTTCTGTCGGTATGCAAATATTATCCAACTTGAATAAACTCTTGGAGGTCAGGATGACAGCAGTGGTGTTGTCTACGACGATACGGATATCACTTATTATTGATATCTACATAGTATATTGATGTGAATCACACTGCTGCTCTCTCATTTAGCTATTTACGCCTTAGGGGATTGTGGTTGTTGGCTGTTCACAAATCTAAAATGTGTATTTGAACCCAATAATGGTTGAATTCAATATGTTTAAACTGCCTATCAATCATTGTTTTTAAAACCAGTGGACAGCCAGTGGAAAATGCACTCTGGCAGCAGCTGCATAGCGTGGATCCCAGCCTATGGAATAAAAGTGGGGCTTTCATTGCTCAGTCTAATTCATGTTGATTACTAACAAATAAAAGATCCATAGGCCTAATGGACACATGATCAAACTCATTATGACTGTTGTTACTGACTGTTCATGTGAAACGCACATCAAGCCCGACATGACCTACTGTGGTTCCTCTTAACACTCTTCTCTTGATATCAGCTGTGTAACATTTAACAGAGTATAGTCGCTGTGGTAGTAATATCTTGCTGTTGTTTTTCAGTAAACTGCATTTGCACATGCTCTTGAATAAAATCATAATTTAGAAAAGTTGTTTGATGGTGAATTCTTTTTGAGAGAGAGATTTTGTGGCAACTTTATGATATGATAATCTTTATGATAATTAGCCGTGTTGTTATGGAAGGGTTAGTTCAATATGATCGTCAAACTGAGTTGGAGTAAATATAACAAAACACAAGCCAGCAAGATCTTCCTTGATTTAATTCATTTTGAATGTTAAAAACACTCCTGCTTCTTATGCTGTTCAGCTGGTAGAACATGTCAGTGAAGGACTGGGCATGTTTTTGTTCAATAAAAAAAAATGATAAAGGGACTTTGTTAAAGACACTGAAAATGAAAGTGGTATTGCTGTTGGTAACATCCAGTATCTGGCAGGTTCTCGTCATCAGCTGGAGTATAATAATAATCTTATTTAAATTGTAGAGCGCATAATGTATGCATGTACAGTTCCTCTAGCTTGAACTGTATTTGAAAAGTATGGCAACTTAAACACTACATGGACACAATCAATGAAAATATAACCATTCAACTCTAATAAGATATGTGCCTTTGTCATCCCAACTGACTGACTCCGCCCACTCAAAACAGCCCTGCCTTCTTCAGGTCGTTTTACCGCCCCTTGGGCAGCCGCTGGAAACCAGCCCGAGAACAACTCAGCAGGTTCTCCAGATCCACATCAGAGAGACAGTCCTGACAACAGAGAGAGACAGTCCTGACAACAGAGAGAGAGAGAGAGAGAGAGAGAGAGAGGGACAGTCCTGACAATGGAGAGAGAGAGAGACAGTCCTGACAACAGAGAGAGAGAGAGCCAGTCCTGACAACAGAGAGAGAGAGAGAGAGAGAGAGAGACAGTCCTGACAATGGAGAGAGAGAGAGACAGTCCTGACAACAGAGAGAGAGAGACAGTCCTGACAATGGAGAGAGAGAGAGACAGTCCTGACAACAGAGAGAGAGAGAGAGAGAGAGAGAGACAGACAGTCCTGACAACAGAGAGAGAGAGAGACAGTCCTGACAACAGAGAGAGAGAGAGAGACAGTCCTGACAACAGAGAGAGAGAGAGAGAGAGTCCTGACAACAGAGAGAGAGAGAGAGAGAGACAGTCCTGACAACAGAGAGAGAGAGAGAGAGAGAGAGAGACAGACAGTCCTGACAACAGAGAGAGAGAGAGACAGTCCTGACAACAGAGAGAGAGAGAGAGACAGTCCTGACAACAGAGAGAGAGAGAGAGAGAGACAGTCCTGACAACAGAGAGAGAGAGAGAGAGAGACAGTCCTGACAACAGAGAGAGAGAGAGAGAGACAGTCCTGACAACAGAGAGAGAGAGAGAGAGAGAGACAGTCCTGACAACGGAGAGAGAGAGAGACAGTCCTGACAACGGAGAGAGAGAGACAGTCCTGACAATGGAGAGAGAGAGACAGTCCTGACAATGGAGAGAGAGAGAGACAGTCCTGACAATGGAGAGAGAGAGACAGTCCTGACAATGGAGAGAGAGAGACAGTCCTGACAATGGAGAGAGAGAGACAGTCCTGACAATGGAGAGAGAGACAGAGGGAAGTTAAGGGAAGAGAGAGGAGAGAGAGATGGAGAGGAAGGAGAGCAAGAGAGAGATGTGTTATGCTGCCCAGTGCTGTCGATTTACAACCATTACCAATGTGTCTCACCTCTACTGGGTAAGTGATAGTCAATGTGTCTCACCTCTACTGGGTTAGTGATAGTCAATGTGTCTCACCTCTACTGGGTTAGTGATAGTCAGTGTGTCTCCTCTACTGGGTACTTGATAGTCAATGTGTCTCACCTCTACTGGGTAAGTGATAGTCAATGTGTCTCACCTCTACTGGGTAAGTGATAGTCAATGTGTCTCCTCTACTGGGTAAGTGATAGTCAATGTGTCTCACCTCTACTGGGTAAGTGATAGTCAATGTGTCTCACCTCTCTCCTGTTAGGGTCTTCTCCCTGGGGTAGTTCATTGGGGCTCTTGTTGAGCAGCAGCTCAGCGGCCAGGTACTCTCAAGTCCTGGGGGCCGAGGAGGACAAGGTGGGAGACAGAGTGGTGCTGAAGGTGTTGGACAGGTTGGGTCTGGGCACCAGGGGTGGCGAGATGAGCTTCCTCCCTCTAGATGGAGCTTGTAGGATGGGCAGTGGTGTAAAGTACTTGAGTAAAAATACTTTAAAGTACTAAAGTATTTTCGGGGGGTATCTGTAATTTACTTTAATTTATATTTTTGGCAACTATTACTTCTCTACATTTCGAAAGAAAATGTACTTTTTACTCCATACATTTTCCCTGACACCCAAAAGTACTTGTTACATTGACAGGAAAATTGTCCAATTCGCACACTTATCAAGAGAACATCCCTGGTCCTCCCTACTGCCTCTGATCTGGAGGACTCACTAAACACAAATGCTTTGGTTGTAAATGTCTGAGTGTCAGTGTTGGAGAGTGCCCGTGGCTATCCAGCAAAAAAAATCATAATAATTGTGCCATCTGGTTTGCTTAATTAATATAAGGAATTTGAAATTATTTAAACTTTTGACACTTCTACTCAAGTAGTATTTTACTGGGTGACTTTTACTTGAGTCATTTTCTATTAAAGGCATCTTTACTTTTTCTCAAGTATGACAGTTTAGTACTTCTTCCACCACTGAGGATGGGGGAGCGCTAAGCTGGTCTGGGCCTCCTGGAGCGCTGTATCCACCACCTCCACTACTCCCCCAAGTAGAACCCTTAGATGGAGCTTGTAGGATGGGGGAGAGCTAAGCTGGTCTGGGCCTCCTGTATCCACCACCTCCACTACTCCCCCAAGTAGAACCCTTAGATGGAGCTTGTAGGATGGGGGAGAGCTAAGCTGGTCTGGGCCTCCTGGAGCGCTGTATCCACCACCTCCACTACTCCCCCAAGTAGAACCCTTAGATGGAGCTTGTAGGATGGAGGAGAGCTAAGCTGGTCTGGGCCTCCTGTATCCACCACCTCCACTACTCCCCCAAGTAGAACCCTTAGATGGAGCTTGTAGGATGGGGGAGCGCTAAGCTGGTCTGGGCCTCCTGTATCCACCACCTCCACTACTCCCCAAGTAGAACCCTTAGATGGAGCTTGTAGGATGGGGAGAGCTAAGCTGGTCTGGGCCTCCTGGAGCGCTGTATCCACCACCTCCACTACTCCCCCAAGTAGAACCCTTAGATGGAGCTTGTAGGATGGGGAGAGCTAAGCTGGTCTGGGCCTCCTGGAGTGCTGTATCCACCACCTCCACTACTCCCCAAGTAGAACCCTTAGATGGAGCTTGTAGGATGGGGAGAGCTAAGCTGGTCTGGGCCTCCTGGAGCGCTGTATCCACCACCTCCACTACTCCCCCAAGTAGAACCCTTAGATGGAGCTTGTAGGATGGGGGAGAGCTAAGCTGGCCTGGGCCTCCTGGAGCGCTGTATCCACCACCTCTACTACTCCCCCAAGTAGAACCCTTAGATGGAGCTTGTAGGATGGGGGAGAGCTAAGCTGGTCTGGGCCTCCTGTATCCACCACCTCCACTACTCCCCCAAGTAGAACCCTTAGATGGAGCTTGTAGGATGGAGGAGAGCTAAGCTGGTCTGGGCCTCCTGTATCCACCACCTCCACTACTCCCCCAAGTAGAACCCTTAGATGGAGCTTGTAGGATGGGGGAGAGCTAAGCTGGTCTGGGCCTCCTGTATCCACCACCTCCACTACTCCCCCAAGTAGAACCCTTAGATGGAGCTTGTAGGATGGGGGAGCGCTAAGCTGGTCTGGGCCTCCTGTATCCACCACCTCCACTACTCCCCCAAGTAGAACCCTTAGATGGAGCTTGTAGGATGGGGGAGAGCTAAACTGGTCTGGGCCTCCTGTATCCACCACCTCCACTACTCCCCCAAGTAGAACCCTTAGATGGAGCTTGTAGGATGGGGGAGAGCTAAGCTGGTCTGGGCCTCCTGTATCCACCACCTCCACTACTCCCCCAAGTAGAACCCTTAGATGGAGCTTGTAGGATGGGGGAGAGCTAAGCTGGTCTGGGCCTCCTGGAGCGCTGTATCCACCACCTCCACTACTCCCCCAAGTAGAACCCTTAGATGGAGCTTGTAGGATGGAGGAGAGCTAAGCTGGTCTGGGCCTCCTGTATCCACCACCTCCACTACTCCCCCAAGTAGAACCCTTAGATGGAGCTTGTAGGATGGGGGAGCGCTAAGCTGGTCTGGGCCTCCTGTATCCACCACCTCCACTACTCCCCCAAGTAGAACCCTTAGATGGAGCTTGTAGGATGGGGGAGAGCTAAGCTGGTCTGGGCCTCCTGGAGCGCTGTATCCACCACCTCCACTACTCCCCCAAGTAGAACCCTTAGATGGAGCTTGTAGGATGGGGGAGAGCTAAGCTGGTCTGGGCCTCCTGGAGTGCTGTATCCACCACCTCCACTACTCCCCCAAGTAGAACCCTTAGATGGAGCTTGTAGGATGGGGGAGAGCTAAGCTGGTCTGGGCCTCCTGGAGCGCTGTATCCACCACCTCCACTACTCCCCCAAGTAGAACCCTTAGATGGAGCTTGTAGGATGGGGGAGAGCTAAGCTGGCCTGGGCCTCCTGGAGCGCTGTATCCACCACCTCTACTACTCCCCCAAGTAGAACCCTTAGATGGAGCTTGTAGGATGGGGGAGAGCTAAGCTGGTCTGGGCCTCCTGTATCCACCACCTCCACTACTCCCCCAAGTAGAACCCTTAGATGGAGCTTGTAGGATGGAGGAGAGCTAAGCTGGTCTGGGCCTCCTGTATCCACCACCTCCACTACTCCCCCAAGTAGAACCCTTAGATGGAGCTTGTAGGATGGGGGAGAGCTAAGCTGGTCTGGGCCTCCTGTATCCACCACCTCCACTACTCCCCCAAGTAGAACCCTTAGATGGAGCTTGTAGGATGGGGGAGCGCTAAGCTGGTCTGGGCCTCCTGTATCCACCACCTCCACTACTCCCCCAAGTAGAACCCTTAGATGGAGCTTGTAGGATGGGGGAGAGCTAAGCTGGTCTGGGCCTCCTGGAGCGCTGTATCCACCACCTCCACTACTCCCCAAGTAGAACCCTTAGATGGAGCTTGTAGGATGGGGGAGAGCTAAGCTGGTCTGGGCCTCCTGGAGTGCTGTATCCACCACCTCCACTACTCCCCCAAGTAGAACCCTTAGATGGAGCTTGTAGGATGGGGGAGAGCTAAGCTGGTCTGGGCCTCCTGGAGCGCTGTATCCACCACCTCCACTACTCCCCCAAGTAGAACCCTTAGATGGAGCTTGTAGGATGGGGGAGAGCTAAGCTGGCCTGGGCCTCCTGGAGCGCTGTATCCACCACCTCTACTACTCCCCCAAGTAGAACCCTTAGATGGAGCTTGTAGGATGGGGGAGAGCTAAGCTGGTCTGGGCCTCCTGTATCCACCACCTCCACTACTCCCCCAAGTAGAACCCTTAGATGGAGCTTGTAGGATGGGGAGAGCTAAGCTGGTCTGGGCCTCCTGTATCCACCACCTCCACTACTCCCCAAGTAGAACCCTTAGATGGAGCTTGTAGGATGGGGAGCGCTAAGCTGGTCTGGGCCTCCTGTATCCACCACCTCCACTACTCCCCCAAGTAGAACCCTTAGATGGAGCTTGTAGGATGGGGGAGAGCTAAGCTGGTCTGGGCCTCCTGGAGCGCTGTATCCACCACCTCCACTACTCCCCCAAGTAGAACCCTTAGATGGAGCTTGTAGGATGGGGGAGAGCTAAGCTGGTCTGGGCCTCCTGGAGTGCTGTATCCACCACCTCCACTACTCTCCCAAGTAGAACCCTTAGATGGAGCTTGTAGGATGGGGGAGAGCTAAGCTGGTCTGGGCCTCCTGGAGTGCTGTATCCACCACCTCCACTACTCCCCCAAGTAGAACCCTTAGATGGAGCTTGTAGGATGGGGGAGAGCTAAGCTGGTCTGGGCCTCCTGGAGCGCTGTATCCACCACCTCCACTACTCCCCCAAGTAGAACCCTTAGATGGAGCTTGTAGGATGGGGGAGAGCTAAGCTGGTCTGGGCCTCCTGGAGCGCTGTATCCACCACCTCCACTACTCCCCAAGTAGAACCCTTAGATGGAGCTTGTAGGATGGGGGAGAGCTAAGCTGGTCTGGGCCTCCTGGAGCGCTGTATCCACCACCTCCACTACTCCCCAAGTAGAACCCTTAGATGGAGCTTGTAGGATGGGGAGAGCTAAGCTGGTCTGGGCCTCCTGGAGCGCTGTATCCACCACCTCTACTACTCCCCCAAGTAAAACCCTTAGATGGAGCTTGTAGGATGGGGACTAAGCTGGTCTGGGCCTCCTGTAGAAAACCCTGATGGAGCTTGTAGGATGGGGAGAGCTAAGCTGGTCTGGGCCTCCTGGAGCGCTGTATCCACCACCTCCACTACTCCCCCAAGTAGAACCCTTAGATGGAGCTTGTAGGATGGGGGAGAGCTAAGCTGGTCTGGGCCTCCTGTATCCACCACCTCTACTACTCCCCCAAGTAAAACCCTTAGATGGAGCTTGTAGGATGGGGGAGAGCTAAGCTGGTCTGGGCCTCCTGTATCCACCACCTCCACTACTCCCCCAAGTAGAACCCTTAGATGGAGCTTGTAGGATGGGGGAGAGCTAAGCTGGTCTGGGCCTCCTGTATCCACCACCTCCACTACTCCCCCAAGTAGAACCCTTAGATGGAGCTTGTAGGATGGGGGAGAGCTAAGCTGGTCTGGGCCTCCTGTATCCACCACCTCCACTACTCCCCCAAGCAGAACCAGCTCAGGTCTGTGTTACAGACACATAAGAAGAGGTTGAGTGATAACCACCAGCAGGTGAAGGCCGATATCCTCCAGCAGGTGAAGGCCGATATCCACCAGCAGGTGAAGGGCGATATCCACCAGCAGGTGAAGGGCGATATCCTCCAGCAGGTGAAGGCCGATATCCTCCAGCAAGTGAAGGCCGATAACCACCAGCAGGTGAAGGGCGATATCCACCAGCAGGTGAAGGGCAATATCCACCAGCAGGTGAAGGCCGATATCCACCAGCACGATATCCACCAGCAGGTGAAGGCCGATATCCACCAGCAGGTGAAGGGCGATATCCACCAGCAGGTGAAGGCCGATATCCACCAGCAGGTGAAGGGCGATATCCACCAGCAGGTGAAGGCCGATATCCACCAGCAGGTGAAGGCCGATATCCACCAGCAGGTGAAGGCCGATATCCACCAGCAGGTGAAGGGCGATATCCTCCAGCACGTGAAGGCCAATATCCACCAGCAGGTGAAGGGCGATATCCACCAGCACGTGAAGGCCAATATCCACCAGCAGGTGAAGGCCGATATCCACCAGCACGATATCCACCAGCAGGTGAAGGCCGATATCCACCAGCACGTGAAGGCCAATATCCACCAGCAGGTGAAGGCCGATATCCACCAGCAGGTGAAGGCCGATATCCACCAGCAGGTGAAGGCCGATATCCACCAGCAGGTGAAGGCCGATATCCACCAGCAGGTGAAGGCCGATATCCACCAGCAGGTGAAGGCCAATATCCACCAGCAGGTGAAGGGCGATATCCACCAGCACGTGAAGGGCGATATCTACCAGCACGTGAAGGCTGTATGGAGGATTTAGAAAATATGTAGATTCATGTTTCTTCTGTTACAATCATGCATGTTTGATGCATGCGAAGGTTAGGCTTGTATTGGTTATATCATAATGACTTTGAAATGTGGTTAATGGTTATATCTTGGTTATTGTTAGAGTTTTCTAGTGAATCACTTACTGCAGTAATCTGAGAGATCGACGCAATGTCGCCCAGCTTTTGTTACATTTCCGCGTGTTTCCCAGTGACGCAAGCCTACCAGATAGGCTAAATGCCTTTTATGCTCGCTTTGAGGCAAGCAACACTGAAGCATGCATGAGAGCACCAGCGTTCCGGACGACTGTGTGATCACGCACTCCGTAGCCGATATGAGCAAGACCTTTAAACAGGTCAACATTCACAATGCCGCTGGGCCAGACGGATTACCAGGATGTGTTGACATGCGCTGACAAACTGGCAAGTGTCTTCAATTACAGTTTCAACCTCTCCCTGACCGAGTCTGTAATAACTACATGTAATACCTACAAGAGACTACCATTGTCTCTGTGCCCAAGAAAGCGAAGGTAACCTGCCTAAATGACTACTGCCTTGTAGCACTCACGTCAGTAGCCATGAAGTGCTTTGAAAGGCTGTTAATGGCTCACATCAACGGCATCCTCCCAGAAATCCTACACCCACTCCAAATTGCATACTGCCCCAACCGATCCACAAATGATGCAATCTCTATTGCACTCCATACTGCCCTTTCCCACCTGGTCTAAAGGAACACCTACGTGAGAATGCTATTCATTGACTACAGCTCAGCATTCAACACCATAGTGCACTCAAAGCTCATCACTAAGCTAAGGACCCTGGGACTAAACACCTCCCTCTGCAACTGGATCCTGGACTTCCTGACGGGCTGTCCCCAGGTGGTAAGGGTAGGTAACAACATATCTGCCACACTGATCCTTAATCCATTTTAGAATAAGGCTGTAACGTAACAAAATGTGGAAAAAGTCAAGGGCTCTAAATACTCTCTGAATGCACTGTACATAACAATTATTGGCTATACAGCTAGCTAGCTAAGTTTACTAGCTAACAGTGAGGACAAACAATAATACAACAATTTACTGTTGTAAATCTCAAACTGAAACTTGTTTTACTATAAAACTATTTGCCTAAGCATGCCTGATAGTATCTAGCTATGGCCATGTCTGTCTACCTACCTAGTTACATTTGTACAATCTGGTCACTGTGCAAAGGTTGATGGTCATGCCATATTTATTTCTATTAGGCTAGATATTGTTCTAAATGTACTCTCTCATTGCTGTGTACATGTATGCATGTTCAACTATTCTAACCTATTGTTGATGTTATGCTGGCACAATTCAAGTGTCCTTCAAACTGTACAGAGTAAATTTATCATTTTTTTGTCTTCCAGACAATACTGTGTGGTGCCTGGGCTTCTTCCTGGACTGGATTCTAGATACTGAAACATAATTCCTTTGCCTGCGTCATTGTAGCAGACCTGTATTCCTCTCGAGGGATTAGACATTATGCTGGATTTCAAGCAGATGACTCATGAGGAGCTGAATAGCAGTTTGATCGTGACACCACTCCTCCCACAGCTGTGCAAGTATACATTTACATTTAAGTCATTTAGCAGACGCTCTTATCCAGAGCGACTTACAAATTAGTGTGTTGCTTTGTGAATGGCAGTTTAATCATGACCATCTCTCCCATCATCTGCTGATCCTCGATATGTGGAAACAGGAGTCCAATAAAATGTCCATGTTCAGTTGCAGGGCATCAGTTTTAATTTAGAAAATGCTACTATAATAAAAAATAATCGAGGAAGTAAACATACAACACTTTAGGATGGACGCCCTATAATGAGGACCATCATAACATTAAACTCAGCAAAAAAATAAACGTCGCTTTCTAGGTCTTTCTATTGATTCTGAAAAACACCAAAAGAAAGATGCCCAGGGTCTCTGCTCATCTGTGTGAATGTGCCTTAGGCATGCTGTAAGGAGGCATGAGGACTGCAGATGTGGCCAGGGCAATAAATTGCCACGTCCGTACTGTGAGACGCCTAAGACAGTGCTACAGGGAGACAGGACGGACAGCTGATCGTCCTCGTAGTGGCAGACCACGTATAACAACACCTGCACAGGATCAGTACATCCTAACATCACACCCGAGGGACAGGTACAGGATGGCAACAACAACTGCCCGAGTTACACCAGGAACACACAATCCCTCCATCAGTGCTCAGACTGTCCGCAATAGGCTGAGAGTGACTGTTGTAAGGCAGGTCCTTGCCAGATATCACCGGCAACAACGTCGCATATGGGCACAAACCCACTGTCGCTGGACCAGACAGGACTGGCAAAAAGTGCTCTTCACTGACGAGTCACAGTTTTGTCTCACCAGGGGTGATGGTCGGATTTGCGTTTATCGTCAAAGGAATGAGCTTTACACCGAGGCCTGTACTCTGGAGTGGGATCAATTTGGAGGTGGAGGGTCCGTCATGGTCTGGGGCGGTGTGTCACAGCATCATCGGACTGAGTTTGTTGTCATTGCAGGCATTCTCAACATTGTACGTTACAGGGAAGACATCCACCTACCTCACGTGGTACACTTCCTGCAGGCTCATCCTGACATGACCCTCCAGCATGACAATGCCACCAGCCATACTGCTCGTTCTGTGTGACAGGAACGTCAGTCTTCTGCCATGGCCAGTGAAGAGACCGGATCTCAATCCCATTGAGTACATCTGGGACCTGTTGGATCGGAGGGTGAGGGCTAGGGCCATTCCCCCCAGAAATGTCTGGGAACTTGCAGGTGCCTTGGTGGAAGAGTGGGGTGACATCTCACAGCAAGAACAGGCAAATCTGGTGCAGTCCATGAGGAGGAGAAGCACTGCAGTACTTAACGCAGCTGGTAGCCACACCAGATACTGACTGTTACTTTTGTTTTTGACTCCCCTCTTTGTTCAGGGACACATTATTCCATTTCTGTTAGTCACATGTCTGTGGAACTTGTTCAGTTTATGTCTCAGTTGTTGAATCTTGTTACGTTCATACAAATAGTTACACGTTAAGTTTGCTGAAGATCAACGCAGTTGACAGTGAGAGGGGGACAGTTAATTTTTTGCTGAGCTTAGAAGCCCTGTCCAGTCTGATGACCATCATAACATCTAGAAGCTCTGCCCATGAGGACCATCAGAACTTCTAGAAGCCCTGCCCAGTCTGATGACCATCATAAGATCTAGAAGCCCTGCCCATGAGGACCATCAGATCTTCTAGAAGCCCTGCCCAGTCTGATGACCATCATAACATCTAGAAGCTCTGCCCATGAGGACCATCAGAACTTCTAGAAGCCCTGCCCAGTTTGATGACCATCATAAGATCTAGAAGCCCTGCCCATGAGGACCATCAGATCTTCTAGAAGCCCTGCCCAGTTTGATGACCATCATAACATCTAGAAGCTCTGCCCATGAGGACCATCAGAACTTCTAGAAGCCCTGCCCAGTTTGATGACCATCATAAGATCTAGAATCCCTGCCCATGAGGACCATCAGAACTTCTAGAAGCCCTGCGACTGTGTGGCTGAGGACCATCAGAACTTCTAGAAGCCCTGCGACTGTGTGGCTGAGGACCATCAGAACTTCTAGAAGCCCTGCCCATGAGGACCATCAGATCTTCTAGAAGCCCTGCGACTGTGTGGCTGAGGACCATCAGATCTTCTAGAAGCCCTGCGACTGTGTGGCTGAGGACCATCAGATCTTCTAGAAGCCCTGCGACTGTGTGGCTGAGGACCATCAGAACTTCTAGAAGCCCTGCGACTGTGTGGCTGAGGACCATCAGAACTTCTAGAAGCCCTGCGACTGTGTGGCTGAGGACCATCAGAACTTCTAGAAGCCCTGCGACTGTGTGGCTGAGGACCATCAGAACATCTAGAAGCCCTGCGACTGTGTGGCTGAGGACCATCAGAACTTCTAGAAGCCCTGCGACTGTGTGGCTGAGGACCATCAGAACTTCTAGAAGCCCTGCGACTGTGTGGCTGAGGACCATCAGATCTTCTAGAAGTCCTGCGACTGTGTGGCTGAGGACCATCAGATCTTCTAGAAGCCCTGCGACTGTGTGGCTGAGGACCATCAGAACTTCTAGAAGCCCTGCGACTGTGTGGCTGAGGACCATCAGAACTTCTAGAAGCCCTGCGACTGTGTGGCTGAGGACCATCAGATCTTCTAGAAGCCCTGCGACTGTGTGGCTGAGGACCATCAGATCTTCTAGAAGCCCTGCGACTGTGTGGCTGAGGACCATCAGAACATCTAGAAGCCCTGCGACTGTGTGGCTGAGGACCATCAGATCTTCTAGAAGCCCTGCAACTGTGTGGCTGAGGACCATCAGAACTTCTAGAAGCCCTGCGACTGTGTGGCTGAGGACCATCAGATCTTCTAGAAGCCCTGCGACTGTGTGGCTGAGGACCATCAGATCTTCTAGAAGCCCTGCGACTGTGTGGCTGAGGACCATCAGAACTTCTAGAAGCCCTGCGACTGTGTGGCTAAGGACCATCAGATCTTCTAGAAGCCCTGCGACTGTGTGGCTGAGGACCATCAGATCTTCTAGAAAGCCCTGCGACTGTGTGGCTGAGGACCATCAGATCTTCTAGAAGCCCTGCGACTGTGTGGCTGAGGACCATCAGATCTTCTAGAAGCCCTGCGACTGTGTGGCTGAGGACCATCAGATCTTCTAGAAGCCCTGCGACTGTGTGGCTGAGGACAGCAATATTTTTCAGTCACACAAATAATAATTTCAAAGAACAATGACAGCTGCAAAGGTCAAAGGTCAAGGCTTTTCTGATTCCTTCCTTCCTTCCTTCCTTCTTGTCTTATGTCGCTCACTTCTAGATACAGTGCATTCGGAAAGTATTCAAACCCCTTCCCACATTTTGTTACGTTACAGCCTTATTAAAAAAAAACATAATGACAAAGCGAAAACAGGTTTAGAATTAAAATGTATAAAAAAATAGAAATACCTTATTTACGTAAGTATTCAGACCCTTTGCTATGAGACTCGAAATTGAGCTCAGGTGCATCCTGTTTCCATTTATCATCCTTGAGATGTTTCTACAACTTGAAAGTCCACCTGTGGTAAATTCAATTGATTGGACATGATTTGGAAAGACACACACCTGCATATATAAGGTCCCACAGGTGACAGTGCATGTCAGAGCAAAAACCAAGTCATGAGTTCGAAGGAATTGTCCGTAAAGCTCCGAGACATGATTGTGTTGAGGCATAGGTCTGGGGAAGGGTACCTAAAAAATGTCTGCAGCATTGAAGGTCCCCAAGAACACAGTGGCCTCCATCATTCTTAAATGGAAGAAGTTTGGAACCACCAAGACACTTCATTGGCCGCCTGCCCAAACTGAACAATCGAGGGAGAAGGACCAAGAACCCGATGGTCACACTGACAGAGGTTCAGAGTTCCTCTGTGGAGATGGTTGTCCTTTTGGAAGATTCTTCCATCTCTGCAGCCCTCCACCAATCAGGCCTTTATGGTACTGTTGCCAGACGGAAGCCACTCCTCAGTAAAAGACACATGACAGCCCGCTTCAAGTTCGCCAAAAGGCACCTAAAGGACTCTCAATGAGAAACAAGTTTATCTGGTCTGATGAAACCAAGATTGAATTCCTTGGCCTGAATGCCAAACATCACATCTGGAGGAAACCTGGCACCATCCCTACAGTGAAGTATATGTGATATCAGTTTAATTTTTAATACATTTGCAAACATTTCTAAAAACCTGTTTTTGCTTCATCATTGTGGGGTATTGTGTGTAGATTGATTAGAGAAAAAAGCATTTAATCCATTTTAGAATAAGGCTGTAACATAACAAAACGTGGAGAAAGGGAAGGGGGCTGAATAGTTTCCAAATGCACTGTACGTTAGTTCACTGTTGAAATTGCCATGGACAAATCAAATCAAATGTATTTATATAGCCCTTCGTACATCAGCTGATATCTCAAAGTGCTGTACAGAAACCCAGCCTAAAACCCTAAACAGCAAGCAATGCAGGTGTAGAAAAATCATGTCACTTATAAAGTATTTGATCAGAGTATTTAAGTGAGAATGAGTGCAGAGATTGTTGCATTTCTATGATAACCAATGTGTAGTCTCAGTAATGTTTCCTTCCCCACCCATACTAATGGAACACAGACCACTAAAATAGTAGTATAGTTTCCCTTTGGAGGGGATATAGAAAATAACTCAATCACAGGGTGAACATGTCTGTTTTGTCTCGAGCACAAATTAATTTGTTGTAAAGAAAACATGCCCTCTGGTGGACAGTTGTAATACAATATGAGTTCCATATAGTGTCAAGTCTAGTGGTTCCCAAACCTCTCCTCTGGGACACCCAGCCATTCCATGTACTTGATCTATTCCAGGGCGATCACACATGGTCAACTAATCATCAATTCTTTGACTAGGTAAATCAGGTGAGCTAGTTCAGGGCTACAATAAAATAGTGAAACGTCTGGGGTTGACCAAGGAGAGGTTGGAGAACCACTGGTCTAGGGCTTTTTTTTTTTTAAACAAGGCAAGTCAGCTAGGGGCCTGGTCTAAAGTAATGCAGGCTAGGCCCCTGGTCTAAATCAGTGATGCAGGCTAGGGGCCTGGTCTAAAGCAGTGATGCAGGCTAGGCCCCTGGTCTAAAGCAGTGATGCAGGCTAGGGGCCTGGTCTAAAGTAATGCAGGCTAGGGGCCTGGTCTAAAGTAGTGATGCAGGCTAGGGGCCTGGTCTAAAGTAGTGATGCAGGCTAGGGGCCTGGTCTAAAGTAATGCAGGCTAGGGGCCTGGTCTAAAGTAGTGATGCAGGCTAGGGGCCTGGTCTAAAGTAGTGATGCAGGCTAGGGGCCTGGTCTAAAGTAATGATGCAGGCTAGGGGCCTGGTCTAAAGTAATGCAGGCTAGGGGCCTGGTCTAAAGTAGTGATGCAGGCTAGGGGCCTGGTCTAAAGTAATGCAGGCTAGGGGCCTGGTCTAAAGTAATGCAGGCTATGGGCCTGGTCTAAAGTAATACAGGCTAGGGGCCTGGTCTAAAGTAATGCAGGCTAGGGGCCTGGTCTAAAGCAGTAATGCAGGCTAGAGGCCTGGTCTAAAGTAATGCAGGCTAGGGGCCTGGTCTAAAGTAATGCAGGCTAGGGGCCTGGTCTAATGTAATGCAGGCTAGGGGCCTGGTCTAAAGTAGTGATGCGGGCTAGGGTCCTGGTCTAAAGTAATGCAGGCTAGGGGCCTGGTCTAAAGTAGTGATGCAGGCTAGGGGCCTGGTCTAAAGTAGTGATGCAGGCTAGGGGCCTGGTCTAAAGTAGTGATGCTAGGGGCCTGGTCTAAAGTAGTGATGCAGGCTAGGGACCTGGTCTAAAGTAGTGATGCAGGCTAGGGGCCTGGTCTAAAGTAGTGATGCTAGGGGCCTGGTCTAAAGTAGTGATGCTAGGGGCCTGGTCTAAAGTAGTGATGATAGGGGCCTGGTCTAAAGTAGTGATGCTAGGGGCCTGGTCTAAAGTAATGCAGGCTAGGGGCCTGGTCTAAAGCAATGATGCAGGCTAGGGACCTGGTCTAAAGCAGTGATGCAGGCTAGGGGCCTGGTCTAAAGTAATGCAGGCTAGGGGCCTGGTCTAAAGTAATGCAGGCTAGGGGCCTGGTCTAAAGCAGTGATGCAGGCTAGGGGCCTGGTCTAAAGTAGTGATGCAGGCTAGGGGCCTGGTCTAAAGCAGTGATGCAGGCTAGGGGCCTGGTCTAAAGCAGTGATGCAGGCTAGGGGCCTGGTCTAAAGCAGTGATGCAGGCTAGGGGCCTGGTCTAAAGCAGTGATACAGGCTAGGGGCCTGGTCTAAAGTAATGCAGGCTAGGGGCCTGGTCTAAAGTAATGCAGGCTAGGGGCCTGGTCTAATGTAATGCAGGCTAGGGGCCTGGTCTAAAGTAATGCAGGCTAGGGGCCTGGTCTAAAGTAATGCAGGCTAGGGGCCTGGTCTAAAGTAGTGATGCTAGGGGCCTGGTCTAAAGTAGTGATGCTAGGGGCCTGGTCTAAAGTAGTGATGCTAGGGGCCTGGTCTAAAGTAGTGATGCTAGGGGCCTGGTCTAAAGTAATGCAGGCTAGGGGCCTGGTCTAAAGTAATGATGCAGGCTAGGGGCCTGGTCTAAAGTAATGCAGGCTAGGGGCCTGGTCTAATGTAATGCAGGCTAGGGGCCTGGTCTAAAGTAGTGATGCGGGCTAGGGTCCTGGTCTAAAGTAATGCAGGCTAGGGGCCTGGTCTAAAGTAATGCAGGCTAGGGGCCTGGTCTAAAGTAGTGATGCAGGCTAGGGGCCTGGTCTAAAGCAGTGATGCAGGCTAGGGGCCTGGTCTAAAGCAGTGATGCAGGCTAGGGGCCTGGTCTAAAGCAGTGATACAGGCTAGGGGCCTGGTCTAAAGTAATGCAGGCTAGGGGCCTGGTCTAAAGTAATGCAGGCTAGGGGCCTGGTCTAAAGTAATGCAGGCTATGGGCCTGGTCTAAAGCAGTAATGCAGGCTAGAGGCCTGGTCTAAAGTAATGCAGGCTAGGGGCCTGGTCTAAAGTAATGCAGGCTAGGGGCCTGGTCTAATGTAATGCAGGCTAGGGGCCTGGTCTAAAGTAATGCAGGCTAGGGGCCTGGTCTAAAGTAATGCAGGCTAGGGGCCTGGTCTAAAGTAATGCAGGCTAGGGGCCTGGTCTAAAGTAGTGATGCAGGCTAGGGGCCTGGTCTAAAGTAGTGATGCTAGGGGCCTGGTCTAAAGTAGTGATGCTAGGGGCCTGGTCTAAAGTAGTGATGCTAGGGGCCTGGTCTAAAGTAGTGATGCTAGGGGCCTGGTCTAAAGTAATGCAGGCTAGGGGCCTGGTCTAAAGTAATGATGCAGGCTAGGGACCTGGTCTAAAGCAGTGATGCAGGCTAGGGGCCTGGTCTAAAGTAATGCAGGCTAGGGGCCTGGTCTAAAGTAATGCAGGCTAGGGGCCTGGTCTAAAGTAATGCAGGCTAGGGGCCTGGTCTAATGTAATGCAGGCTAGGGGCCTGGTCTAAAGTAATGCAGGCTAGGGGCCTGGTCTAAAGTAATGCAGGCTAGGGGCCTGGTCTAAAGTAGTGATGCTAGGGGCCTGGTCTAAAGTAGTGATGCTAGGGGCCTGGTCTAAAGTAGTGATGCTAGGGGCCTGGTCTAAAGTAGTGATGCTAGGGGCCTGGTCTAAAGTAATGCAGGCTAGGGGCCTGGTCTAAAGTAATGCAGGCTAGGGGCCTGGTCTAAAGTAATGATGCAGGCTAGGGGCCTGGTCTAAAGTAATGCAGGCTAGGGGCCTGGTCTAATGTAATGCAGGCTAGGGGCCTGGTCTAAAGTAGTGATGCGGGCTAGGGTCCTGGTCTAAAGTAATGCAGGCTAGGGGCCTGGTCTAAAGTAATGCAGGCTAGGGGCCTGGTCTAAAGTAGTGATGCAGGCTAGGGGCCTGGTCTAAAGCAGTGATGCAGGCTAGGGGCCTGGTCTAAAGCAGTGATGCAGGCTAGGGGCCTGGTCTAAAGCAGTGATACAGGCTAGGGGCCTGGTCTAAAGTAATGCAGGCTAGGGGCCTGGTCTAAAGTAATGCAGGCTAGGGGCCTGGTCTAAAGTAATGCAGGCTAGGGGCCTGGTCTAAAGCAGTAATGCAGGCTAGAGGCCTGGTCTAAAGTAATGCAGGCTAGGGGCCTGGTCTAAAGTAATGCAGGCTAGGGGCCTGGTCTAATGTAATGCAGGCTAGGGGCCTGGTCTAAAGTAATGCAGGCTAGGGGCCTGGTCTAAAGTAATGCAGGCTAGGGGCCTCTAAAGGCAGGCTAGGGGCCTGGTCTAAAGTAGTGATGCAGGCTAGGGGCCTGGTCTAAAGTAGTGATGCTAGGGGCCTGGTCTAAAGTAGTGATACTAGGGGCCTGGTCTAAAGTAGTGATGCTAGGGGCCTGGTCTAAAGTAGTGATGCTAGGGGCCTGGTCTAAAGTAGTGATGCTAGGGGCCTGGTCTAAAGTAATGCAGGCTAGGGGCCTGGTCTAAAGTAATGATGCAGGCTTGGGACCTGGTCTAAAGCAGTGATGCAGGCTAGGGGCCTGGTCTAAAGTAATGCAGGCTAGGGGCCTGGTCTAAAGCAGTGATGCAGGCTAGGGCCTGGTCTAAAGCAGGCTTGTTTTCGAGTTTTGTTGCCAACCTATTTTGCCTATTTTGCTACCTGACAACTTTACGGTTTTCACTTTTTAATTACCGTTCATATATTTATTTATTTTTTCCTCAACTTTTTCACTCCGGACGCTTTATCTGGACACGATTCGTCAGGACCTCCAACAGCCGAAGCTAAGTAGTAACATTAACATGATGCCTTCTAATTGCAGCCGCTGTGCTCGCCTTACGGCGAGGATAGCTGTACTGCAAGCCCAGCTTCAGACGCAATCGTTAGGCAAGGGTAATTTTAGTGTAGGAAAGGATGAAACAGCGTCTGTGCCACCAGTAAGTACAGATAGTAGTATAAATCCCCTGGCACAGTCCCCGCAGCCGGACAATTTTCTCACGGTTTCTGGAAGGAAATGCTGTAGGAACGCTCAACCGGTGTCGCTCATTCAGCCGACAGAAACTTTCAACCGGTTTTCCCCATTAAGCAGCGGGTCGGTGTCAGAGGCCGAGTCTTCTCTGGTCTCTACTCCTCCCGTTACTACTCCTCCCGTTACGGGGTCTGAGACGCCGAAGCTTCCCACCATTAGCTCTGACAAATTGAAAACTCTAGTCATTGGCGACTCCATTACCCGCAGTATTAGACTTAAAGCGAATCATCCAGCGATCATACACTGTTTACCCGGGGGCAGGGCTACCGACGTTAAGGCTAATCTGAAGATGGTGCTGGCTAAAGCTAAAACTGGCGAGTGTAGAGAGTATAGAGATATTGTTATCCACGTCGGCACCAACGATGTTAGGATGAAACAGTCAGAGATCACCAAGCGCAACATAGCTTCTGCGTGCATATCAGCTAGAAAGATGTGTCGGCATCGAGTAATTGTCTCTGGCCCCCTCCCAGTTAGGGGGAGTGATGAGCTCTACAGCAGAGTCTCACAACTCAATCGCTGGTTGAAAACTGTTTTCTGCCCCTCCCAAAAGATAGAATTTGTAGATAATTGGCCCTCTTTCTGGGACTCACCCACAAACAGGACCAAGCCTGACCTGCTGAGGAGTGACGGACTCCATCCTAGCTGGAGGGGTGCTCTCATCTTATCTACCAACATAGACAGGGCTCTAACTCCTCTAGCTCCACAATGAAATAGGGTGCAGGCCAGGCAGCAGGCTATTAGCCAGCCTGCCAGCATAGTGGAGTCTGCCACTAGCATAGTCAGTGTAGTCAGCTCAGCTATCACCATTGAGACCGTGTCTGTGCCTCGACCTAGGTTGGGCAAAACTAAACATGGCGGTGTTCGCCTTAGCAATCTCACTAGGATAAAGACCACCTCCATTCCTGTCATTACTGAAAGAGATCATGATACCTCACTTCTCAAAATAGGGCTACTTAATGTTAGATCCCTTACTTCAAAGGCAATTATAGTCAATGAACTAATCACTGATCATAATCTTGATGTGATTGGCCTGACTGAAACATGGCTTAAGCCTGATGAATTTACTGTGTTAAATGAGGCCTCACCTCCTGGCTACACTAGTGACCATATCCCCGTGCATCCCGCAAAGGCGGAGGTGTTGCTAACATTTACGATAGCAAATTTCAATTTACAAAAAAAAAAAAATGACGTTTTCGTCTTTTGAGCTTCTAGTCATGAAATCTATGCAGCCTACTCAATCACTTTTTATAGCTACTGTTTACAGGCCTCCTGGGCCATATACAGCGTTTCTCACTGAGTTCCCTGAATTCCTATCGGACCTTGTAGTCATTGCAGATAATATTCTAATCTTTGGTGACTTTAATATTCACATGGAAAAGTCCACAGACCCACTCCAAAAGGCTTTCGGAGCCATCATCGACTCAGTGGGTTTTGTCCAACATGTCTCTGGACCCACTCACTGTCACAGTCATACGCTGGACCTAATTTTGTCCCATGGAATAAATGTTGTGGATCTTAATGTTTTTCCTCATAATCCTGGACTATCGGACCACCATTTTATTACGTTTGCAATTGCAACAAATAATCTGCTCAGACCCCAACCAAGGAACATCAAAAGTCGTGCTATAAATTCACAGACAACACAAAGATTCCTTGATGCCCTTCCAGACTCCCTCTGCCTACCCAAGGACGCCAGAGGACAAAAATCCGTTAACCACCTAACTGAGTATCTCAATTTAACCTTGCGCAATACCCTAGATGCAGTTGCACCCCTAAAAACTAAAAAATGTCTCATAAGAAACTAGCTCCCTGGTACACAGAAAATACCCGAGCTCTGAAGCAAGCTTCAGAAAATTGGAACGGAAATGGCGCCACACCAAACTGGAAGTTTTCCGACTAGCTTGGAAGGACGGTACCGTGCAGTACCGAAGAGCCCTTACTGCTGCTCGATCATCCTATTTTTCTAACTTAATTGAGGAAAATAAGAACAATCCGAAATTCCTTTTTGATACTGTCGCAAAGCTAACTAAAAAGCAGCATTCCCCAAGAGAGGATGACTTTCACTTTAGCAGTGATAAATTCATGAACTTCTTTGAGGAAAAGATTATGATTATTAGAAAGCAAATTACGGACTCCTCTTTAAACCTGCGTATTCCTCCAAACCTCAGTTGTCCTGAGTCTGCACAACTCTGCCAGGACCTAGGATCAAGAGAGACGCTCAAGTCTTTTAGTACTATATCTCTTGACACAATGATGAAAATAATCATGGCCTCTAAACCTTCAAGCTGCATACTGGACCCTATTCCAACTAAACTACTGAAAGAGCTGCTTCCTGTGCTTGGCCCTCCTATGTTGAACATAATAAACGGCTCTCTATCCACTGGATGTGTACCAAACTCACTAAAAGTGGCAGTAATAAAGCCTCTCTTGAAAAAGCCAAACCTTGACCCAGAAAATATAAAAAACTATCGGCCTATATCGAATCTTCCATTCCTCTCAAAAATTTTAGAGAAGGCTGTTGCGCAGCAACTCACTGCCTTCCTGAAGACAAACAATGTATACGAAATGCTTCAGTCTGGTTTTAGACCCCATCATAGCACTGAGACGGCACTTGTGAAGGTGGTAAATGACATTTTAATGGCAACGGACCGAGGCTCTGCATCTGTCCTCGTGCTCCTAGACCTTAGTGCTGCTTTTGATACCATCGATCACCACATTCTTTTGGAGAGATTGGAAACCCAAATTGGTCTACACGGACATGTTCTGGCCTGGTTTAGATCTTATCTGTCGGAAAGATATCAGTTTGTCTCTGTGAATGGTTTGTCCTCTGACAAATCAACTGTAAATTTCGGTGTTCCTCAAGGTTCTGTTTTAGGACCACTATTGTTTTCACTATATATTTTACCTCTTGGGGATGTTATTCGAAAACATAATGTAAACTTTCACTGCTATGCGGATGACACACAGCTGTACATTTCAATGAAACATGGTGAAGCCCCAAAATTGCCCTCGCTAGAAGCATGTGTTTCAGACATAAGGAAGTGGATGGCTGCAAACTTTCTACTATTAAACTCGGACAAAACAGAGATGCTTGTTCTAGGTCCCAAGAAACAAAGAGATCTTCTGTTGAATCTGACAATGAATCTTAATGGTTGTACAGTCGTCTCAAATAAAACTGTGAAGGACCTCGGCGTTACTCTGGACCCTGATCTCTCTTTTGAAGAACATATCAAGACCATTTCGAGGACAGCTTTTTTCCATCTACGTAACATTGCAAAAATCAGAAACTTTCTGTCCAAAAATGATGCAGAAAAATTAATCCATGCTTTTGTCACTTCTAGGTTAGACTACTGCAATGCTCTATTTTCCGGCTACCCGGATAAAGCACTAAATAAACTTCAGTTAGTGCTGAATACGGCTGCTAGAATCCTGACTAGAACCAAAAAATTTGATCATATTACTCCAGTGCTAGCCTCTCTACACTGGCTTCCTGTCAAAGCAAGGGCTGATTTCAAGGTTTTACTGCTAACCTACAAAGCATTACATGGGCTTGCTCCTACCTATCTCTCTGATTTGGTCCTGCCGTACATACCTACACGTACGCTACGGTCACAAGACGCAGGCCTCCTAATTGTCCCTAGAATTTCTAAGCAAACAGCTGGAGGCAGGGCTTTCTCCTATAGAGCTCCATTTTTATGGAACGGTCTGCCTACCCATGTCAGAGACGCAAACTCGGTCTCAACCTTTAAGTCTTTACTGAAGACTCATCTCTTCAGTGGGTCATATGATTGAGTGTAGTCTGGCCCAGGAGTGGGAAGGTGAACGGAAAGGCTCTGGAGCAACGAACCGCCCTTGCTGTCTCTGCCTGGCCGATTCCCCTCTTTCCACTGGGATTCTCTGCCTCTACCCTGTTACGGGGCTGAGTCACTGGCTTACTGGGGCTCTCTCATGCCGTCCCTGGGGGGTGCGTCACCTGGGTGGGTTGATTCACTGTTGTGGTCGGCCTGTCTGGGTTGGCGCCCCCCTTGGGTTGTGCCGTGGCGGAGATCTTTGTGGGCTATACTCGGCCTTGTCTCAGGATGGTAAGTTGGTGGTTGAAGATATCCCTCTAGTGGTGTGGGGGCTGTGCTTTGGCAAAGTGGGTGGGGTTATATCCTTCCTGTTTGGCCCTGTCCGGGGTGTCCTCGGATGGGGCCACAGTGTCTCCTGACCCCTCCTGTCTCAGCCTCCAGTATTTATGCTGCATTAGTTTATGTGTCGGGGCTAGGGTCAGTTTGTTATATCTGGAGTACTTCTCCTGTCCTATTCGGTGTCCTGTGTGAATCTAAGTGTGCGTTCTCTAATTCTCTCCTTCTCTCTTTCTTTCTCTCTCTCGGAGGACCTGAGCCCTAGGACCATGTCCCAGGACTACCTGACATGATGACTCCTTGCTGTCCCCAGTCCACCTGGCCATGCTGCTGCTCCAGTTTCAACTGTTCTGCCTTACTATTATTCAACCATGCTGGTCATTTATGAACATTTGAACATCTTGGCCACGTTCTGTTATAATCTCCACCCGGCACAGCCAGAAGAGGACTGGCCACCCCACATATGCTCTCTCTAATTCTCTCTTTCTTTCTCTCTCTCTCGGAGGACCTGAGCCCTAGGACCGTGCCCCAGGACTACCTGACATGATGACTCCTTGCTGTCCCCAGTCCACCTGACTGTGCTGCTGCTCCAGTTTCAACTGTTCTGCCTTATTATTATTCGACCATGCTGGTCATTTATGAACATTTGAACATCTTGGTCATGTTCTGTTATAATCTCTACCCGGCACAGCCAGAAGAGGACTGGCCACCCCACATAGCCTGGTTCCTCTCTAGGTTTCTTCCTAGGTTTTGGCCTTTCTAGGGAGTTTTTCCTAGCCACCGTGCTTTTACACCTGCATTGTTTGCTGTTTGGGGTTTTAGGCTGGGTTTCTGTACAGCACTTTGAGATATCAGCTGATGTACGAAGGGCTATATAAATAAATTTGATTTGATTTGATTTAAAGCAGTGATGCAGGCAAGGGGCCTGGTCTAATGTAGTGATGCAGGCTAGGGGCCTGGTCTAAAGCAGTGATGCAGGCTAGGGGCCTGGTCTAAAGCAGTGATGCAGGCTAGGGGCCTGGTCTAAAGCAGTGATGCAGGCTAGGGGCCTGGTCTAAAGCAGTGATACAGGCTAGGGGCCTGGTCTAAAGTAATGCAGGCTAGGGGCCTGGTCTAAAGTAATGCAGGCTAGGGGCCTGGTCTAAAGTAATGCAGGCTAGGGGCCTGGTCTAAAGTAATGCAGGCTAGGGGCCTGGTCTAAAGCAATGCAGGCTAGGGGCCTGGTCTAAAGCAGTGATGCAGGATAGGGACCTGGTCTAAAGTAATGCAGGCTAGGG
Source organism: Oncorhynchus nerka (assembly GCF_034236695.1). NCBI lineage: Eukaryota > Metazoa > Chordata > Actinopteri > Salmoniformes > Salmonidae > Oncorhynchus > Oncorhynchus nerka. Next base: position 1,089,020 of record NC_088417.1, read on the forward strand.
GCCTGGTCTAAAGTAATACAGGCTAGGGGCCTGGTCTAAAGTAATGCAGGCTAGGGGCCTGGTCTAAAGTAATGCAGGCTAGGGGCCTGGTCTAAAGTAGTGATGCAGGCTAGGGGCCTGGTCTAAAGTAGTGATGCAGGCTAGGGGCCTGGTCTAAAGTAGTGATGCAGGCTAGGGGCCTGGTCTAAAGTAATGATGCAGGCTAGGGACCTGGTCTAAAGTAATGCAGGCTAGGGGCCTGGTCTAAAGTAATGCAGGCTAGGGGCCTGGTCTAAAGCAGTGATGCAGGCTAGGGGCCTGGTCTAAAGCAGTGATGCAGGCTAGGGGCCTGGTCTAAAGCAGTGATGCAGGCTAGGGGCCTGGTCTAAAGTGATGCAGGCTAGGGGCCTGGTCTAAAGCAGTGATGCAGGCTAGGGGCCTGGTCTAAAGTAATGCAGGCTAGGGACCTGGTCTAAAGTAATGCAGGCTAGGGGCCTGGTCTAAAGTAATGCAGGCTAGGGGCCTGGTCTAAAGTAATGCAGGCTAGGGGCCTGGTCTGAATGCAGGCTAGGGGCCTGGTCTAATGCAGGCTGATGCAGGCTAGGGGCCTGGTCTAAAGTAATGCAGGCTAGAGGCCTGGTCTAAAGTAATGCAGGCTAGGGGCCTGGTCTAAAGTAATGCAGGCTAGGGGCCTGGTCTAAAGTAATGCAGGCTAGGGGCCTGGTCTAAAGCAGTGATACAGGCTAGGGGCCTGGTCTTAAGTAATGCAGGCTAGAGGCCTGGTCTAAAGTAATGCAGGCTAGAGGCCTGGTCTAAAGTCATACAGGCTAGGGGCCTGGTCTAAAGTAGTGATACAGGCTAGGGGCCTGGTCTAAAGTAATGCAGGCTAGAGGCCTGGTCTAAAGTAATGCAGGCTAGGGGCCTGGTCTAAAGTAATGCAGGCTAGGGGCCTGGTCTAAAGTAATGCAGGCTAGGGGCCTGGTCTAAAGTAATGATGCAGGCTAGGGGCCTGGTCTAAAGTAATGCAGGCTAGGGCCTGGTCTAAAGTAATGCAGGCTAGGGGCCTGGTCTAAAGCAGTGATGCAGGCCTGGTCTAAAGCAGTGATGCAGGCTAGGGGCCTGGTCTAAAGTGGTGATGCAGGCTAGGGGCCTGGTCTAAAGTAATGCAGGCTAGGGCCTGGTCTAAAGTAATGCAGGCTAGGGGCCTGGTCTAAAGTAATGCAGGCTAGGGGCCTGGTCTAAAGTAATGCAGGCTAGGGGCCTGGTCTAAAGTAATGCAGGCTAGGGGCCTGGTCTAAAGTAATGCAGACTAGGGGCCTGGTCTAAAGTAATGCAGGCTAGGGGTCTAAAGTAATGCAGGCTAGGGGCCTGGTCTAAAGTAGTGATGCAGGCTAGGGGCCTGGTCTAAAGTAGTGATGCAGGCTAGGGGCCTGGTCTAAAGTAGTGATGCAGGCTAGGGGCCTGGTCTAAAGTAGTAATGCAGGCTAGGGGCCTGGTCTAAAGTAGTAATGCAGGCTAGGGGCCTGGTCTAAAGTAGTAATGCAGGCTAGGGGCCTGGTCTAAAGCAGTGATGCAGGCTAGGGGCCTGGTCTAAAGCAGTGATGCAGGCTAGGGGCCTGGTCTAAAGCAGTGATGCAGGCTAGGGGCCTGGTCTAAAGCAGTGATGCAGGCTAGGGGCCTGGTCTAAAGTAATGCAGGCTAGGGGCCTGGTCTAAAGTGATGCAGGCTAGGGGCCTGGTCTAAAGTAGTGATGATAGGGGCCTGGTCTAAAGTAGTGCAGGCTAGGGACCTGGTCTAAAGTAATGCAGGCTAGGGGCCTGGTCTAAAATAGTGATGATAGGGGCCTGGTCTAAAGTAGAGCAGCATAAAGGGAATCAGGCTATTTTTCAGTCATTGACACAGACACAGGCTGGTTCCAGTAAGAGCAGGCTCACTTTATTGAACCAGAGATGTTTTCCATTGAATCAGTCCTGAAACTGGAAGTCTCTCTTCTCTTCCCACACAAGACTGACAACCTGAACACATTTCTCTTTTTATACCAGGCTGAGAAGATCTCTCCCCCCCCCCTCTCTCCAACTGAGCAGATTCCAGTACGCAGGTGAATATTTACCAGAACAGGGACAAATCATTACTCTGCCACCCTGTTTATAATTGTTCAGTACAATGATTATATAACATTTATTTTGAAGTTTAATTTCAGTGGTTGCAGTTGTGTGTTAGGACATCGTGAGGACTGACTGCTTCCTGAAATACAGTTGCAGTAAAATCGTCCCTATGGATGGAGAAATGTAAAAACGTCTGTGGGCGTTTCATAGGACAGACATACTGAGATTAACTTCATTCCTCGGCAGTGTCCTTCTTGCTGGTCTCCTGTCCCTCAAAGATGGGGTACTTGCTCTCCACCTCGGCCCAAGTCATGACACCGTTTGCCAGATCACGGATGATTCCTGGCAACTCACTAACCTGGAGAGGAAACAGAAAACAGGCAACCCGGTTCATCAACATGACCTTTCCGTGAATCACTTCTAGTACAGAGCAGTACGTTGACGCGTATGAAGTAAAGATGTCGTACCTCGGCCCTGATCTGCCTCATGGAGTCGCGGTCCCTCAGAGTGGCGGTGTGGGGCGTCTTGTTCACCGTGTCAAAGTCGATGGTGATGCCGAACGCCACTCCGATCTCGTCTGTTCTGGCGTAGCGCCGCCCGATGGATCCTGACGAGTCGTCCACCTTGTGGGACACGCCCTGTTTGGTCATCGCTTCAGCTGCAGGGAGGGAGGAGAAAGGGTAGGGGAGTGAGGGAGGAGAAAGGGTGGGGGAGTGAGGGAGGAGAAAAGGTGGGGGAGGGGAGGGAGGAGAAAGGGTGGGGGAGTGAGGAGAAAGGGTGGGGGAGGAGGGAGGGAGGAGAAAGGGTGGGGGAGGTAGGGAGGGAGGAGAAAGGGTGGGGGAGGGAGGCAGTAGAGAAAGGGTGGGGGGAGGGAGGCAGAAGAGAAAGGGTGGGGGAGGGAGGGACGAGAAAGGGTGGGGGAGGGAGGGAGGAGAGAAAGGGTGGGGGAGGGAGGGAGGAGAAAGGGTGGGGGAGGGAGGGAGGAGAAAGGGTGGGGGAGTGAGGGAGGAGAAAGGGTGGGGGAGTGAGGGAGGAGAAAGGGTGGGGGGAGTGAGGGAGGAGAAAGGGTGGGGGAGTGAGGGAGGAGAAAGGGTGGGGGAGGGAGACAGAACGTTAGTTAAATAACTTATGTAGCATCTGACACTGAACACAATATGACACTGAACACAATCTGACACTAAACACTGAACACAATCTGACACTGAACACTGAACACAATATGACACTGAACACAATATGACACTGAACACAATATGACACTGAACACAATATGACACTGAACACTGAACACAATATGACACTGAACACTGAACACAATATGACACTGAACACAATATGACACTGAACACAATATGACACTGAACACAATCTGACACTGAACACAATCTGACACTGAACACAATCTGACACTGAACACTGAACACAATATGACACTGAACACTGAACACAATCTGACACTGAACACTGAACACAATATGACACTGAACACTGAACACAATATGACACTAAACACTGAACACAATATGACACTGAACACAATATGACACTGAACACAATATGACACTGAACACAATATGACACTGAACACAATATGACACTGAACACTGAACACAATATGACACTGAACACTGAACACAATCTGACACTGAACACTGAACACAATCTGACACTGAACACAATATGACACTGAACACAATCTGACACTGAACACAATCTGACACTGAACACAATCTGACACTGAACACTGAACACAATCTGACACTGAACACTGAACACAATATGACACTGAACACAATATGACACTGAACACAATCTGACACTGAACACAATCTGACACTGAACACTGAACACAATCTGACACTGAACACTGAACACAATATGACACTGAACACAATATGACACTGAACACAATCTGACACTGAACACTGAACACAATATGACACTGAACACAATCTGACACTGAACACTGAACACAATCTGACACTGAACACTGAACACAATATGACACTGAACACAATATGACACTGAACACAATCTGACACTGAACACTGAACACAATCTGACACTGAACACTGAACACAATATGACACTGAACACAATCTGACACTGAACACAATCTGACACTGAACACTGAACACAATATGACACTGAACACAATATGACACTAAACACAATATGACACTGAACACAATCTGACACTGAACACAATATGACACTGAACACTGAACACAATATGACACTGAACACTGAACACAATATGACACTGAACACAATCTGACACTGAACACTGAACACAATATGACACTGAACACTGAACACAATATGACACTGAACACTGAACACAATATGACACTGAACACTGAACACAATATGACACTAAACACTGAACACAATCTGACACTGAACACAATATGACACTGAACACAATCTGACACTGAACACTGAACACAATATGACACTGAACACAATATGACACTGAACACTGAACACAATATGACACTGAACACTGAACACAATATGACACTAAACACTGAACACAATCTGACACTGAACACTGAACACAATCTGACACTGAACACAATCTGACACTGAACACAATCTGACACTGAACACAATATGACACTAAACACTGAACACAATCTGACACTGAACACTGAACACAATCTGACACTGAACACTGAACACAATCTGACACTAAACACTGAACACAATCTGACACTAAACACTGAACACAATATGACACTGAACACAATATGACACTGAACACTGAACACAATCTGACACTGAACACTGAACACAATCTGACACTAAACACTGAACACAATATGACACTGAACACTGAACACAATCTGACACTGAACACAATCTGACACTGAACACAATCTGACACTGAACACTGAACACAATATGACACTGAACACAATCTGACACTAAACACTGAACACAATATGACACTGAACACTGAACACAATCTGACACTGAACACAATCTGACACTGAACACTGAACACAATCTGACACTGAACACAATATGACACTGAACACTGAACACAATATGACACTGAACACAATCTGACACTAAACACTGAACACAATATGACACTGAACACAATCTGACACTAAACACAATCTGACACTGAACACAATCTGACACTGAACACAATCTGACACTGAACACTGAACACAATCTGACACTGAACACTGAACACAATCTGACACTGAACACTGAACACAATATGACACTGAACACTGAACACAATCTGACACTGAACACTGAACACAATCTGACACTGAACACTGAACACAATCTGACACTAAACACTGAACACAATCTGACACTGAACACAATCTGACACTGAACACTGAACACAATCTGACACTAAACACTGAACACAATATGACACTGAACACTGAACACAATATGACACTAAACACTGAACACAATATGACACTGAACACAATATGACACTGAACACAATCTGACACTAAACACTGAACACAATATGACACTGAACACAATATGACACTGAACACTGAACACAATATGACACTGAACACTGAACACAATATGACACTGAACACAATATGACACTGAACACTGAACACTGAACACAATATGACACTGAACACAATATGACACTGAACACTGAACACAATATGACACTGAACACAATATGACACTGAACACTGAACACAATATGACACTGAACACAATATGACACTGAACACTGAACACTGAACACAATATGACACTGAACACTGAACACAATATGACACTAAACACTGAACACAATATGACACTAAACACTGAACACAATCTGACACTGAACACAATATGACACTGAACACTGAACACAATATGACACTGAACACAATATGACACTGAACACAATATGACACTGAACACTGAACACAATATGACACTAAACACTGAACACAATATGACACTGAACACTGAACACAATATGACACTGAACACTGAACACAATATGACACTAAACACTGAACACAATCTGACACTGAACACTGAACACAATATGACACTGAACACTGAACACTAAACACAATCTGACACTGAACACTGAACACAATATGACACTGAACACAATATGACACTGAACACAATATGACACTGAACACAATATGACACTGAACACTGAACACAATATGACACTGAACACAATATGACACTGAACACAATATGACACTGAACACAATATGACACTGAACACAATCTGACACTGAACACAATATGACACTGAACACAATATGACACTGAACACTGAACACAATCTGACACTGAACACTGAACACAATATGACACTGAACACAATATGACACTAAACACTGAACACAATATGACACTGAACACAATATGACACTGAACACTGAACACAATCTGACACTGAACACTGAACACAATATGACACTGAACACTGAACACAATATGACACTGAACACAATATGACACTGAACACTGAACACAATATGACACTGAACACTGAACACAATATGACACTGAACACAATATGACACTGAACACAATCTGACACTGAACACTGAACACAATATGACACTGAACACTGAACACAATATGACACTGAACACTGAACACAATCTGACACTGAACACTGAACACAATCTGACACTGAACACTGAACACAATCTGACACTGAACACAATATGACACTGAACACAATATGACACTGAACACTGAACACAATATGACACTGAACACTGAACACAATCTGACACTGAACACAATATGACACTGAACACTGAACACAATCTGACACTGAACACAATCTGACACTGAACACAATATGACACTGAACACTGAACACAATCTGACACTGAACACTGAACACAATATGACACTGAACACTGAACACAATCTGACACTGAACACAATATGACACTGAACACAATATGACACTGAACACAATATGACACTGAACACTGAACACAATCTGACACTGAACACTGAACACAATCTGACACTGAACACAATATGACACTGAACACTGAACACAATATGACACTGAACACTGAACACAATCTGACACTGAACACAATATGACACTGAACACTGAACACAATCTGACACTGAACACAATATATAAACAGAAATAATCATGGACTTGTTTGAAACAGAAATAGAGCGTGGAAGGAGTACTTACAGAGTTCCTTAACAAAAGGCATGAATTCCTGGTTTTGGCTCAAAGGAAGGACGGAGCATTTATATGGAGCTACAGTGGCAGGGAAGCTGAAGAACTGGAGACAGAGACAAACCCATTATTACACTGTAAAACCAGCCCAGTCACGTACGGTAGTTGTAACATCCGATGCCTCCCTTACCGTTCTCTGTTCGTCTCCCTCTCTGACTTGGAACGTGTGCTCGAAGATGGAGTACATGATTCTACCGATGCCAAAGGAGGGTTCGATGACATTAGGGACCACCTCTTCCACTGTGGCGAAGCAGAAACACTGAATCAGTTTAACAAAGTACAGGCTTCCAGTCAGTAGAAAGAGGATGTCATTCAACAACCTCCTCTAGAAGACATCTAGGTTGTCAAATCAAATCAAATGTATTTATATAGCCCTTCGTACATCAGCTGATGTCACAAAGTGCTGTACAGAAACCCAGCCTAAAACCCCAAACAGCAAGCAATGCAGGTGTAGAAGCACGGTGGCTAGGAAAAACTCCCTAGAAAGGCCAAAACCTAGGAAGAAACCTAGAGAGGTTGTCTCACCATGCAGGGTCTTCTGAAACCGCTTCACACTGACCATGTCCTTGGTGAGTTTAAAAGTCTTTCCCTCCGTCTCTATGGCGAACTCCCTGGGGGAAGGTTACCAATTAGGTTTAGCATCGTCAACGAGACTGGAATATTGCGTACCATCACGGAGGCTAAAGTATTCAATCTATTGATTCTGTCACATATGACCTACGACCTTCACAACTCACCCGTTGCTGTTGAGCAGCATCTCCTGTTCAGTGATGAAACACGCGTCACAGACAGCTAGGTACTCCATCACTAGTTTGGCGTCCTTCTTATAGGCTTTACCGATGGCTCCCTTATTGGGCTCAAACTGGACGATATCGACTACTTTGGGCTCTTTAAGAGGCTTCTCGGCCACTAGAGGGACCTTGGTAGCCCGGGCGTGGCACAGCAGGTCGAAACAGGAGCGGTCCGCACAGCCCACTATCTCGATCCAGCCCTGCAGGAAACAGAAGGAACAGGGTTATTATGGGGTGGCAGGGTAGCCTAGTGGTTAGAGTGTAGGGGCGGCAGGTAGCCTAGTGGTTAGAGTGTAGAGGTGGCAGGTAGCCTAGTGGTTAGAGTGTAGAGGCGGCAGGGTAGCCTAGTGGTTAGAGTGTAGAGGAGGCAGGTAGCCTAGTGGTTAGAGTGTAGAGGAGGCAGGTAGCCTAGTGGTTAGAGTGTAGAGGAGGCAGGTAGCCTAGTGGTTAGAGTGTAGAGGCGGCAGGTAGCCTAGTGGTTATAGTGTAGAGATGGCAGGGTAGCCTAGTGGTTAGAGTGTAGAGGAGGCAGGTAGCCTAGTGGTTAGAGTGTAGGGGCGGCAGGTAGCCTAGTGGTTAGAGTGTAGAGGTGGCAGGTAGCCTAGTGGTTAGAGTGTAGAGGCGGCAGGGTAGCCTAGTGGTTAGAGTGTAGAGGAGGCAGGTAGCCTAGTGGTTAGAGTGTAGAGGAGGCAGGTAGCCTAGTGGTTAGAGTGTAGAGGCGGCAGGTAGCCTAGTGGTTATAGTGTAGAGATGGCAGGGTAGCCTAGTGGTTAGAGTGTAGAGGAGGCAGGTAGCCTAGTGGTTAGAGTGTAGAGGAGGCAGGTAGCCTAGTGGTTAGAGTGTAGAGGCGGCAGGTAGCCTAGTGGTTATAGTGTAGAGATGGCAGGGTAGCCTAGTGGTTAGAGTGTAGAGGAGGCAGGTAGCCTAGTGGTTAGAGTGTAGAGGAGGCAGGTAGCCTAGTGGTTAGAGTGTAGAGGTGGCAGGTAGCCTAGTGGTTAGAGTGTAGAGGTGGCAGGTAGCCTAGTGGTTAGAGTGTAGAGGCGGCAGGGTAGCCTAGTGGTTAGAGTGGAGGGGCGGCAGGGTAGCCTAGTGGTTAGAGTGGAGGGGTGGCAGGGTAGCCTAGTGGTTAGAGTGTAGAGGTGGCAGGGTAGCCTAGTGGTTAGAATGGAGGGGCGGCAGGGTAGCCTAGTGGTTAGAGCGTTGGACTAGTAACCGAAAGGTTGCAAGTTCGAATCCCCGAGCTGACAAGGTACTATGACTACTATATCTATATAATACCTAGCTACTTTATCTAAATAATACCTAGCTGACAAGGTACAAATCTGTCGTTCTGCCCCTGAACAGGCAGTTAACCCACTGTTCCTAGGCCGTCATTGAAAATAAGAATTTGTTCTTAACTGACTTGCCTGGTTAAATAAAGGTTTAAAAAAATTAAAAATAAATAAATAAATAAATAAACAAGATAAGAACTTCAAATTGTAGACACAGCTAGCAGTGGAGGGTGGGACCTACGTAGGATGTTTTGGTCTGCATCCCAGCAGTCACAGGCATAGTGGGTTAGGGGTCATGGAGGACCTACATAGGATGTTTTGGTCTCTGCGTCCCAGCAGTCACAGGCATAGTGGGTTAGGGGTCATGGAGGACCTACATAGGATGTTTTGGTCTCTGCGTCCCAGCAGTCACAGGCATAGTGGGTTAAGGTTAGGGGTCATGGAGGACCTACATAGGATGTTTTGGTCTCTGCGTCCCAGCAGTCACAGGCGTAGTGGGCCATCTCGTTGTCCATGTGCTGACGGAAGCGAAGCTTGTCTTTGGCCACACCCACTTTAGTGAGGTAGAGGTAGATTCTCCCGATGAAATATCCCAGGACGGAGTTATTGATCACCCCCTTGAGAGAGACAAAGTTATCAATATGACTCTGGTATTGGTTACGTCCTTACTGAAGCTACTGCTATAGCGTCCTACCTGCTCCACAGCATCCCCCAGCCTCATGATGTGAGCAGACTGGCCACTGGTCTGGGCCTTGGAGGAGTACAGGATGATCTCCAGGTCAGCCACGGTAGGGAACTTGGGGTGGAACTTCTCAGTCGGGTCCACAAAGTGCTCAATCTCAGCCATGGTGAACTCTCTGGAAGCACCAGCACAACCATTACCATCTCAACAGACCCTCTAACATCACAGACTGACTGTCAGGTAGACACTAACACCACCACAGACTGACTGTCTGGTAGACACTAACACCACCACAGACTGACTGGTAGACACTAACACCACCACCACAGACTGACTGTCTGGTAGACACTAACACCACCACCACAGACTGACTGTCTGGTAGACACTAACACCACCACAGACTGACTGGTAGGTAGACACTAACACCACCACAGACTGTCAGGTAGACACTAACACCACCACCACAGACTGGGAGACACTAACACCACCACAGACTGGTAGACACTAACACCACCACAGACTGTCAGGTAGACACTAACACCACCACAGACTGACTGTCTGGTAGACACTAACACCACCACAGACTGACTGTCAGGTAGACACTAACACCACCACAGACTGACTGGTAGACACTAACACCACCACCACAGACTGACTGGTAGACACTAACACCACCACAGACTGACTGGTAGACACTAACACCACCACAGACTGACTGGTAGAAACTAACACCACAGACTGTCTGGTAGAAACTAACACCACCACAGACTGTCTGGTAGACACTAACACCACCACAGACTGACTGTCAGGTAGACACTAACACCACCACAGACTGACTGTCAGGTAGAAACTAACACCACCACAGACTGACTGTCAGGTAGACACTAACACCACCACCACAGACTGACTGGTAGACACTAACACCACCACCACAGACTGACTGGTAGACACTAACACCACCACCACAGACTGACTGGTAGACACTAACACCACCACCACAGACTGACTGGTAGACACTAACACCACCACAGACTGACTGTCAGGTAGACACTAACACCACCACAGACTGACTGTCAGGTAGACACTAACACCACCACAGACTGACTGTCAGGTAGACACTAACACCACCACAGACTGACTGTCTGGTAGACACTAACACCACCACCACAGACTGACTGGTAGACACTAACACCACCACCACAGACTGACTGGTAGACACTAACACCACCACCACAGACTGACTGGTAGACACTAACACCACCACCACAGACTGACTGGTAGACACTAACACCACCACCACAGACTGACTGGTAGACACTAACACCACCACCACAGACTGACTGGTAGACACTAACACCACCACCTCAGACTGACTGGTAGACACTAACACCACCACCACAGACTGACTGGTAGACACTAACACCACCACCACAGACTGACTGGTAGACACTAACACCACCACCACAGACTGACTGGTAGACACTAACACCACCACCACAGACTGACTGGTAGACACTAACACCACCACCACAGACTGACTGGTAGACACTAACACCACCACCACAGACTGACTGGTAGACACTAACACCACCACCACAGACTGACTGGTAGACACTAACACCACCACAGACTGACTGTCAGGTAGACACTAACACCACCACAGACTGACTGTCTGGTAGACACTAACACCACCACCACAGACTGACTGGTAGACACTAACACCACCACCACCACAACAGACTGACTGGTAGACACTAACACCACAACAGACTGACTGACTGGTAGAAACTAACACCACCACCACCACAGACTGACTGTCAGGTAGACACTAACACCACCACAGACTGACTGTCAGGTAGACACTAACACCACCACCACAGACTGACTGGTAGACACTAACACCACCACCACAGACTGACTGGTAGACACTAACACCACCACAGACTGACTGGTAGAAACTAACACCACCACAGACTGACTGGTAGAAACTAACACCACCACAGACTGACTGGTAGAAACTAACACCACAACAGACTGACAGGTAGACACTAACACCACCACCACAGACTGACTGGTAGAAACTAACACCACCACAGACTGACAGGTAGACACTAACACCACAGACAGACTGGTAGAAACTAACACCACCACAGACTGACTGGTAGAAACTAACACCACCACAGACTGACTGGTAGAAACTAACACCACAGACTGACTGGTAGACACTAACACCACCACAGACTGACTGGTAGACACTAACACCACAGACTGACTGGTAGAAACTAACACCACCACAGACTGACTGGTAGAAACTAACACAGCTTCATCTCCAGACTAGAACTCACCTGACACGGATGAGTCCTGAGCGAGGTGAGATCTCGTTCCTGAAGGAGTTGCCAATCTGAGCCGCAGCGAAGGGAAGCTTTCCCTGGTTGAATTCCAACAGACGCTTGAAGTTGAGGAAGATTCCCTGAGCCGTTTCAGGCCTCAAGTAGCTGCAGAACACAGTCGGACACACTCAGTAAAACACTGGTACTGGTCCACAACCGATGAGGTAATGGAACTCTGATAAAAGAGCAAAACTACCAATGACAGCATTGGGAACCCTACAGTACATCCCACCCAGGACAACCAACATCTGGGTACAGAGTGACTAATTACTTCATTACCCGGTCATGTTTCCCCCTGGTCCAATAGACGTCTGGAACATCAGGTTGAAGAGGTGAGGGGCTGAAACGTCATTTCCTGTGGTGGGGGACTTGACACTGTATTTCACAAAGAGGTCAGTCAACTCCTGTTGAGTGTAGTTGTCCATCTGGAGACCCGTGAAAACAATGTCAGTCACTTGATGACATAAACAATAACTTTGAGCTCCATTTATGCAGTCGGGGATTGCTGAAGGTATAGTCTATATCTATTCTAGTATCTCTGCTGCATGTCTCTAAACCACTACCAACCTGAGTGACCACTTCCTCCATCTCGGCCTTATTCTCTGCAGGACACTTCTTATCAGACATCAGCTTCTGGAGGTGAGCTGAACAGAGAAACACAGGGGCAGAGTCATATCTACTGGGACAGTTTGTTGTTTCAGACAAAGACTAGTTGTATTAGTCGTACGTACAGGGACACACATGGATACACCGTCCAACCAAATGCTTACTGCTTGTTCCTTCTCCACATGAATTACATTAGGTGTTAGTGGTATACACCGTCCAACCAAATGCTTACTGCTTGTTCCTTCTCCACATGAATTACATTAGGTGTTAGTGGTATACACCGTCCAACCAAATGCTTACTGCTTGTTCCTTCTCCACATGAATTACATTAGGTGTTAGTGGGATACACCGTCCAACCAAATGCTTACTGCAGGTAAGCAACAATAAGACAACATAAAATACAAGAATAGCAACAAAGTGAATGGCTCAGTAGAATATAATAAATGTTTAAGCATAATACAGGAAGTCAATTTATACTCCAATATTTACACATTTTGGGAAAGGGGGGACAGTGTAGAAACTGAACAGGATAATAACAGTCTGGTAGCAGCAGGTGTGATGTGTGACAGAGTACTGACAGGCCTCAGACAACTGATGCACAGGGACAACAGAGTACTGACAGGCCTCAGCCAACTGATGCACAGGGACAACAGAGTACTGACAGGCCTCAGACAACTGATGCACAGGGACAACAGAGTACTAACAGGCCTCAGACAACTGATGCACAGGGACAACAGAGTACTGACAGGCCTCAGACAACTGATGCTGAGGGACAACAGAGTACTGACAGGCCTCAGCCAACTGATGCACAGGGACAACAGAGTACTGACAAGCCTCAGACAACTGATGCTGAGGGACAACAGAGTACTGACAGGCCTCAGCCAACTGATGCTGAGGGACAACAGAGTACTGACAGGCCTCAGCCAACTGATGCACAGGGACAACAGAGTACTAACAGGCCTCAGACAACTGATGCACAGGGACAACAGAGTACTAACAGGCCTCAGACAACTGATGCTGAGGGACAACAGAGTACTGACAGGCCTCAGCCAACTGATGCTGAGGGACAACAGAGTACTAACAGGCCTCAGCCAACTGATGCTGAGGGACAACAGAGTACTGACAGGCCTCAGACAACTGATGCACAGGGACAACAGAGTACTGACAGGCCTCAGCCAACTGATGCACAGGGACAACAGAGTACTGACAGGCCTCAGACAACTGATGCACAGGGACAACAGAGTACTAACAGGCCTCAGCCAACTGATGCACAGGGACAACAGAGTACTAACAGGCCTCAGCCAACTGATGGACAGGGACAACAGAGTACTGACAGGCCTCAGACAACTGATGCTGAGGGACAACAGAGTACTGACAGGCCTCAGCCAACTGATGGACAGGGACAACAGAGTACTGACAGGCCTCAGCCAACTGATGCACAGGGACAACAGAGTACTAACAGGCCTCAGCCAACTGATGCTGAGGGACAACAGAGTACTGACAGGCCTCAGCCAACTGATGCTGAGGGACAACAGAGTACTAACAGGCCTCAGCCAACTGATGCTGAGGGACAACAGAGTACTAACAGGCCTCAGCCAACTGATGCACAGGGACAACAGAGTACTGACAGGCCTCAGACAACTGATGCACAGGGACAACAGAGTACTAACAGGCCTCAGACAACTGATGCTGAGGGACAACAGAGTACTGACAGGCCTCAGCCAACTGATGCACAGGGACAACAGAGTACTAACAGGCCTCAGCCAACTGATGGACAGGGACAACAGAGTACTGACAGGCCTCAGACAACTGATGCTGAGGGACAACAGAGTACTAACAGGCTTCAGCCAACTGATGCACAGGGACAACAGAGTACTGACAGGCCTCAGCCAACTGATGCTGAGGGACAACAGAGTACTAACAGGCCTCAGACAACTGATGCTGAGGGACAACAGAGTACTGACAGGCCTCAGACAACTGATGCACAGGGACAACAGAGTACTGACAGGCCTCGGACAACTGATGCACAGGGACAACAGAGTACTGACAGGCCTCAGCCAACTGATGCTGAGGGACAACAGAGTACTGACAGGCCTCAGCCAACTGATGCACAGGGACAACAGAGTACTGACAGGCCTCAGCCAACTGATGCTGAGGGACAACAGAGTACTGACAGGCCTCAGACAACTGATGCACAGGGACAACAGAGTACTGACAGGCCTCAGACAACTGATGCTGAGGGACAGCAGAGTACTAACAGGCCTCAGCCAACTGATGCTGAGGGACAGCAGAGTACTAACAGGCCTCAGCCAACTGATGCTGAGGGACAACAGAGTACTGACAGGCCTCAGCCAACTGATGCACAGGGACGACAGGCCTCAGCCAACTGATGCTGACAGACAACAGAGTACTGACAGGCCTCAGCCAACTGATGCTGAGGGACAACAGAGTACTGACAGGCCTCAGCCAACTGATGCTGAGGGACAACAGAGTACTGACAGGCCTCAGCCAACTGATGCTGAGGGACAACAGAGTACTGACAGGCCACAGCCAACTGATGCACAGGGACAACAGAGTACTAACAGGCCTCAGACAACTGATGCACAGGGACAACAGAGTACTAACAGGCCTCAGCCAACTGATGCACAGGGACAACAGAGTACTGACAGGCCTCAGCCAACTGATGCACAGGGACAACAGAGTACTGACAGGCCTCAGCCAACTGATGCTGAAGGACAACAGAGTACTGACAGGCCTTAGCCAACTGATGCTGAGGGACAACAGAGTACTAACAGGCCTCAGCCAACTGATGCACAGGGACAACAGAGTACTAACAGGCCTCAGCCAACTGATGCTGACAGACAACAGAGTACTGACAGGCCTCAGCCAACTGATGCTGAGGGACAACAGAGTACTAACAGGCCTCAGACAACTGATGCACAGGGACAACAGAGTACTAACAGGCCTCAGACAACTGATGCACAGGGACAACAGAGTACTGCCAGGCCTCAGCCAACTGATGCTGAGGGACAACAGAGTACTGACAGGCCTCAGACAACTGATGCTGAGGGACAACAGAGTACTAACAGGCCTCAGACAACTGATGCACAGGGACAACAGAGTACTAACAGGCCTCAGCCAACTGATGCTGAGGGACAACAGAGTACTAACAGGCCTCAGCCAACTGATGCACAGGGACAACAGAGTACTAACAGGCCTCAGCCAACTGATGCACAGGGACAACAGAGTACTAACAGGCATCAGACAACTGATGCACAGGGACAACAGAGTACTAACAGGCCTCAGCCAACTGATGCACAGGGACGACAGGCCTCAGCCAACTGATGCTGAGGGACAACAGAGTACTGACAGGCCTCAGACAACTGATGCACAGGGACAACAGAGTACTGACAGGCCTCAGACAACTGATGCTGAGGGACAGCAGAGTACTAACAGGCCTCAGCCAACTGATGCTGAGGGACAACAGAGTACTGACAGGCCTCAGCCAACTGATGCACAGGGACGACAGGCCTCAGCCAACTGATGCTGACAGACAACAGAGTACTGACAGGCCTCAGACAACTGATGCACAGGGACAACAGAGTACTGACAGGCCTCGGACAACTGATGCACAGGGACAACAGAGTACTGACAGGCCTCAGACAACTGATGCACAGGGACAACAGAGTACTGACAGGCCTCAGCCAACTGATGCTGAGGGACAACAGAGTACTGACAGGCCTCAGCCAACTGATGCACAGGGACAACAGAGTACTGACAGGCCTCAGCCAACTGATGCTGAGGGACAACAGAGTACTGACAGGCCTCAGACAACTGATGCACAGGGACAACAGAGTACTGACAGGCCTCAGACAACTGATGCTGAGGGACAGCAGAGTACTAACAGGCCTCAGCCAACTGATGCTGAGGGACAACAGAGTACTGGCAGGCCTCAGCCAACTGATGCACAGGGACAACAGACTACTGACAGGCCTCAGCCAACTGATGCTGACAGACAACAGAGTACTGACAGGCCTCAGCCAACTGATGCTGACAGACAACAGAGTACTGACAGGCCTCAGCCAACTGATGCTGAGGGACAACAGAGTACTGACAGGCCTCAGCCAACTGATGCTGAGGGACAACAGAGTACTGACAGGCCTCAGCCAACTGATGCTGAGGGACAACAGAGTACTGACAGGCCACAGCCAACTGATGCACAGGGACAACAGAGTACTAACAGGCCTCAGACAACTGATGCACAGGGACAACAGAGTACTAACAGGCCTCAGCCAACTGATGCACAGGGACAACAGAGTACTGACAGGCCTCAGCCAACTGATGCACAGGGACAACAGAGTACTGACAGGCCTCAGCCAACTGATGCTGAGGGACAACAGAGTACTGACAGGCCTCAGCCAACTGATGCTGAGGGACAACAGAGTACTGGCAGGCCTCAGCCAACTGATGCACAGGGACAACAGACTACTGACAGGCCTCAGCCAACTGATGCTGACAGACAACAGAGTACTGACAGGCCTCAGCCAACTGATGCTGAGGGACAACAGAGTACTGACAGGCCTCAGCCAACTGATGCACAGGGACAACAGAGTACTGACAGGCCTCAGGGACAAGAGTACTGACAGACAACTGATGCACAGGGACAACAGAGTACTGACAGGCCTCAGCCAACTGATGCTGAGGGACAACAGAGTACTGACAGGCCTCAGACAACTGATGCTGAGGGACAACAGAGTACTAACAGGCCTCAGCCAACTGATGCTGACAGGGACAACAGAGTACTGACAGGCCTCAGCCAACTGATGCTGAGGGACAACAGAGTACTGACAGGCCACAGCCAACTGATGCACAGGGACAACAGAGTACTAACAGGCCTCAGACAACTGATGCACAGGGACAACAGAGTACTAACAGGCCTCAGCCAACTGATGCACAGGGACAACAGAGTACTGACAGGCCTCAGCCAACTGATGCACAGGGACAACAGAGTACTACAGGCCTCAGCCAACTGATGCTGAGGGACAACAGAGTACTGACAGGCCTCAGACAACTGATGCACAGGGACAACAGAGTACTGACAGGCCTCAGCCAACTGATGCTGAGGGACAACAGAGTACTGACAGGCCTCAGCCAACTGATGCTGAGGGACAACAGAGTACTGACAGGCCTCAGCCAACTGATGCACAGGGACAACAGAGTACTGACAGGCCTCAGCCAACTGATGCTGAGGGACAACAGAGTACTGACAGGCCTCAGCCAACTGATGCTGAGGGACAACAGAGTACTGACAGGCCTCAGCCAACTGATGCTGACAGGGACAACAGAGTACTGACAGGCCTCAGCCAACTGATGCTGAGGGACAACAGAGTACTGACAGGCCTCAGCCAACTGATGCACAGGGACAACAGAGTACTAACAGGCCTCAGACAACTGATGCTGAGGGACAACAGAGTACTGGCAGGCCTCAGCCAACTGATGCACAGGGACAACAGACTACTGACAGGCCTCAGCCAACTGATGCTGACAGACAACAGAGTACTGACAGGCCTCAGCCAACTGATGCTGAGGGACAACAGAGTACTGACAGGCCTCAGCCAACTGATGCTGAGGGACAACAGAGTACTGACAGGCCTCAGCCAACTGATGCACAGGGACAACAGAGTACTGACAGGCCTCAGCCAACTGATGCTGACAGGGACAACAGAGTACTGACAGGCCTCAGCCAACTGATGCTGAGGGACAACAGAGTACTGACAGGCCTCAGCCAACTGATGCAGGCCTGAGGACAACAGAGTACTGACAGGCCTCAGCCAACTGATGCACAGGGACAACAGAGTACTGACAGGCCTCAGCCAACTGATGCTGAGGGACAACAGAGTACTGACAGGCCTCAGACAACTGATGCACAGGGACAACAGAGTACTGACAGGCCTCAGCCAACTGATGCACAGGGACAACAGAGTACTGACAGGCCTCAGCCAACTGATGCACAGGGACAACAGAGTACTGACAGGCCTCAGCCAACTGATGCTGAGGGACAACAGAGTACTGACAGGCCTCAGCCAACTGATGCACAGGGACAACAGAGTACTGACAGGCCTCAGCCAACTGATGCTGAGGGACAACAGAGTACTGACAGGCCTCAGCCAACTGATGCTGAGGGACAACAGAGTACTGACAGGCCTCAGCCAACTGATGCACAGGGACAACAGAGTACTAACAGGCCTCAGCCAACTGATGCTGAGGGACAACAGAGTACTGACAGGCCTCAGCCAACTGATGCTGAGGGACAACAGAGTACTGACAGGCCTCAGCCAACTGATGCACAGGGACAACAGAGTACTAACAGGCCTCAGACAACTGATGCAGAGGGACAACAGAGTACTAACAGGCCTCAGCCAACTGATGAACAGGGACAACAGAGTACTAACAGGCCTCAGCCAACTGATGCACAGGGACAACAGAGTACTAACAGGCCTCAGCCAACTGATGCTGAGGGACAACAGAGTACTGACAGGCCTCAGACAACTGATGCTGACAGACAACAGAGTACTAACAGGCCTCAGCCAACTGATGCACAGGGACAACAGAGTACTGACAGGCCTCAGCCAACTGATGCTGAGGGACAACAGAGTACTAACAGGCCTCAGCCAACTGATGCTGAGGGACAACAGAGTACTGACAGGCCTCAGCCAACTGATGCTGAGGGACAACAGAGTACTGACAGGCCTCAGACAACTGATGGACAGGGACAACAGAGTACTGACAGGCCTCAGACAACTGATGGACAGGGACAACAGAGTACTGACAGGCCTCAGCCAACTGATGCTGAGGGACAACAGAGTACTAACAGGCCTCAGACAACTGATGCTGAGGGACAACAGAGTACTGACAGGCCTCAGACAACTGATGGACAGGGACAACAGAGTACTGACAGGCCTCAGACAACTGATGCACAGGGACAACAGAGTACTGACAGGCCTCAGACAACTGATGCACAGGGACAACAGAGTACTGACAGGCCTCAGACAACTGATGCACAGGGACAACAGAGTACTGACAGGCCTCAGACAACTGATGCACAGGGACAACAGAGTACTGACAGGCCTCAGCCAACTGATGCTGAGGGACAACAGAGTACTGACAGGCCTCAGCCAACTGATGCACAGGGACAACAGAGTACTGACAGGCCTCAGCCAACTGATGCTGAGGGACAACAGAGTACTGACAGGCCTCAGCCAACTGATGCACAGGGACAACAGAGTACTGACAGGCCTCAGACAACTGATGCTGAGGACAACAGAGTACTGACAGGCCTCAGCCAACTGATGCTGAGGGACAACAGAGTACTAACAGGCCTCAGCCAACTGATGCACAGGGACAACAGAGTACTAACAGGCCTCAGCCAACTGATGCACAGGGACAACAGAGTACTGACAGGCCTCAGCCAACTGATGCACAGGGACAACAGAGTACTAACAGGCCTCAGCCAACTGATGCACAGGGACAACAGAGTACTAACAGGCCTCAGCCAACTGATGCACAGACAACAGAGTACTGACAGGCCTCAGCCAACTGATGCTGAGGGACAACAGAGTACTGACAGGCCTCAGACAACTGATGCTGACAGGGACAACAGAGTACTGAACAGGCCTCAGCCAACTGATGCTGAGGGACAACAGAGTACTGACAGGCCTCAGCCAACTGATGCTGAGGGACAACAGAGTACTAACAGGCCTCAGCCAACTGATGCTGAGGGACAAGAGTACAGAGTACTGACAGGCCTCAGACAACTGATGCTGAGGGACAACAGAGTACTGACAGGCCTCAGACAACTGATGCACAGGGACAACAGAGTACTGACAGGCCTCAGACAACTGATGCTGAGGGACAACAGAGTACTGACAGGCCTCAGCCAACTGATGCACAGGGACAACAGAGTACTGACAGGCCTCAGACAACTGATGCTGAGGGACAACAGAGTACTGACAGGCCTCAGACAACTGATGCACAGGGACAACAGAGTACTGACAGGCCTCAGACCAACTGATGCTGAGGGACAACAGAGTACTGACAGGCCTCAGCCAACTGATGCTGAGGGACAACAGAGTACTGACAGGCCTCAGCCAACTGATGCACAGGGACAACAGAGTACTGACAGGCCTCAGCAACTGATGCTGAGGGACAACAGAGTACTGACAGGCCTCAGCCAACTGATGCTGAGGGACAACAGAGTACTGACAGGCCTCAGCCAACTGATGCTGAGGGACAACAGAGTACTGACAGGCCTCAGCCAACTGATGCTGAGGGACAACAGAGTACTGACAACTGATGCCTCAGGCCCAACTGATGCACTGACAGGCCTCAGCCAACTGATGCTGAGGACAACAGAGTACTGACAGGCCTCAGCCAACTGATGCTGACAGGGACAACAGAGTACTGACAGGCCTCAACTGATGCCAGGGACTGATGCTGACAGGGACAACAGAGTACTGACAGGCCTCAGCCAACTGATGCTGAGGGACAACAGAGTACTGACAGGCCTCAGACAACTGATGCTGAGGGACAACAGAGTACTGACAGGCCTCAGCCAACTGATGCTGAGGGACAACAGAGTACTGACAGGCCTCAGCCAACTGATGCTGAGGGACAACAGAGTACTGACAGGCCTCAGCCAACTGATGCACAGGGACAACAGAGTACTGACAGGCCTCAGCCAACTGATGCTGAGGGACAACAGAGTACTAACAGGCCTCAGCCAACTGATGCACAGGGACAACAGAGTACTGACAGGCCTCAGCCAACTGATGCTGAGGGACAACAGAGACAACAGGCCTCAGCCAACTGATGCTGAGGGACAACAGAGTGACTGACAGGCCTCAGCCAACTGATGCTGAGGGACAACAGAGTACTAACAGGCCTCAGCCAACTGATGCTGAGGGACAACAGAGTACTGACAGGCCTCAGCCAACTGATGCTGAGGGACAACAGAGTACTGACAGGCCTCAGCCAACTGATGCACAGGGACAACAGAGTACTGACAGGCCTCAGACAACTTATGCTGAGGGACAACAGAGTACTGACAGGCCTCAGCCAACTGATGCTGAGGGACAACAGAGTACTGACAGGCCTCAGCCAACTGATGCACAGGGACAACAGAGTACTGACAGGCCTCAGCCAACTGATGCACAGGGACAACAGAGTACTGACAGGCCTCAGACAACTGATGCTGAGGGACAACAGAGTACTAACAGGCCTCAGACAACTGATGCTGAGGGACAACAGAGTACTGACAGGCCTCAGCCAACTGATGCACAGGGACAACAGAGTAATAACAGGCCTCAGACAACTGATGCTGAGGGACAACAGAGTACTGAAGAAAGGTTTGACTTCTGGAATGTCATGGCTCAATTCTATCATATTGATGTCGAGGTTGGGAAATACCAGTGAATAAGGCATTTCTCTTTTTCAAACCACTTCAAGAGTATAGACTAACCTTTGAGGAGGTGGTCTGCCCTGAAACACTCTCCGTTCTTCACGTCTTTCACCATGTAGTCCGCAAACTTGTCCACGTGTCCAGACGTCCTGTAGACATTATAGCACATTATACCCAAATATTCAGATTGGAACAGAGCAGTCAGCTGTACCAAATCTCTAAGAACCACCAGGCACCCCCCGTCTGACTGTCTGTCTCTAGGAACCTCCTGTCTGTCTGTCTGTCTCTAGGAACCCCCCGTCTGACTGTCTGTCTCTAGGAACCTCCTGTCTGTCTCTAGGAACCCCCTGTCTGTCTGTCTGTCTGTCTCTAGGAACCCCCTGTCTGTCTGTCTGTCTGTCTGTCTCTAGGAACCCCCTGTCTGTCTGTCTGTCTCTAGGAACCCCCTGTCTGTCTGTCTGTCTGTCTCTAGGAACCCCTGTCTGTCTGTCTGTCTGTCTGTCTGTAGGAACCCCCTGTCTGTCTGTCTGTCTGTCTGTCTCTAGGAACCCCTGTCTGTCTGTCTGTCTGTCTGTCTCTAGGAACCCCCTGTCTGTCTGTCTGTCTGTCTCTAGGAACCCCTGTCTGTCTGTCTGTCTGTCTGTCTCTAGGAACCCCCTGTCTGTCTGTCTGTCTCTAGGAACCCCTGTCTGTCTGTCTGTCTGTCTCTAGGAACCCCTGTCTGTCTGTCTGTCTGTCTGTCTCTAGGAACCCCTGTCTGTCTGTCTGTCTGTCTCTAGGAACCCCTGTCTGTCTGTCTGTCTGTCTGTCTGTCTCTCCCCCTGTCTGTCTGTCTGTCTGTCTCTAGGAACCCCCTGTCTGTCTGTCTGTCTCTAGGAACCCCCTGTCTGTCTGTCTGTCTGTCTCTAGGAACCCCCTGTCTGTCTGTCTGTCTGTCTCTAGGAACCCCCTGTCTGTCTGTCTGTCTGTCTCTAGGAACCCCTGTCTGTCTGTCTGTCTGTCTGTCTGTCTGTCTGTCTGTCTCTAGGAACCCCCTGTCTGTCTGTCTGTCTGTCTGTCTGTCTGTCTCTAGGAACCCCCTGTCTGTCTGTCTGTCTGTCTGTCTGTCTGTCTCTAGGAACCCCCTGTCTGTCTGTCTGTCTGTCTCTAGGAACCCCCTGTCTGTCTGTCTGTCTGTCTCTAGGAACCCCTGTCTGTCTGTCTGTCTGTCTGTCTGTCTGTCTGTCTCTAGGAACCACTATATCAGAACTACAACTCTACATGTCCATAGTGCAATAACAGAAGTCTGATGGACATTGGCTCCTACAGTCCAGTCCCTCCCTTTGTATTCGCACTCTGATAACCACCATGTCAGTAAAGTTAGGCTAATTGCAGTGCAGCATCAGGACCCACTTGAGAACAGGCTCCGGGGTGAGCATGGTGCAGTCGATCTCCAGGATCTGCTCCTCCTGGATGAAGTGCTGCCTCCAGGCCTGCAAGATGTTGTTCTTCAGGGCACAGCCCACAGGGCCAAAGTCATACAGACCACTCACACCTGTAGAGGGAACATTACAGACCACTCACACCTGTAGAGGGGACATTACAGACCACTCACACCTGTAGAGGGAACATTACAGACCACTCACACCTGTAGAGGGGACATTACAGACCACTCACACCTGTAGAGGGGACATTACAGACCACTCACACCTGTAGAGGGAAACATTACAGACCACTCACACCTGTAGAGGGAACATTACAGACCACTCACACCTGTAGAGGGAACATTACAGACCACTCACACCTGTAGAGGGAAACATTACAGACCACTCACACCTGTAGAGGGAACATTACAGACCACTCACACCTGTAGAGGGGACATTACAGACCACTCACACCTGTAGAGGGGACATTACAGACCACTCACACCTGTAGAGGGAACATTACAGACCACTCACACCTGTAGAGGGGACATTACAGACCACTCACACCTGTAGAGGGGACATTACAGACCACTCACACCTGTAGAGGGGACATTACAGACCACTCACACCTGTAGAGGGGACATTACAGACCACTCACACCTGTAGAGGGAACATTACAGACCACTCACACCTGTAGAGGGAACATTACAGACCACTCACACCTGTAGAGGGAACATTACAGACCACTCACACCTGTAGAGGGAACATTACAGACCACTCACACCTGTAGAGGGAACATTACAGACCACTCACACCTGTAGAGGGAACATTACAGACCACTCACACAAATAATATCCGATTGTTGTATCGTGTGTGCCTCCGTGTGTAACTAGGTGTGTAACTAGGTGTGTGCCTCCGTGCGTAACTAGGTGTGTAACTAGGTGTGTAACTAGGTGTGTGCCTGCGTGCGTAACTAGGTGTGTAACTAGGTGTGTAACTAGGTGTGTGCCTCCGTGCGTAACTAGGTGTGTAACTAGGTGCGTAACTAGGTGTGTGCCTCCGTGTGTAACTAGGTGTGTGCCTCCGTGCGTAACTAGGTGTGTGCCTCCGTGTGTAACTAGGTGTGTAACTAGGTGTGTGCCTCCGTGTGTAACTAGGTGCGTAACTAGGTGTGTAACTAGGTGCGTAACTAGGTGTGTAACTAGGTGCGTAACTAGGTGTGTAACTAGGTGCGTAACTAGGTGTGTAACTAGGTGCGTAACTAGGTGCGTGCCTCCGTGCGTAACTAGGTGCGTGCCTCCGTGCGTAACTAGGTGCGTAACTAGGTGTGTAACTAGGTGCGTAACTAGGTGTGTAACTAGGTGCGTAACTAGGTGTGTAACTAGGTGCGTAACTAGGTGTGTAACTAGGTGCGTAACTAGGTGTGTGCCTCCGTGTGTAACTAGGTGCGTAACTAGGTGCGTAACTAGGTGCGTGCCTCCGTGCGTAACTAGGTGCGTGCCTCCGTGCGTAACTAGGTGCGTGCCTCCGTGCGTAACTAGGTGCGTGCCTCCGTGCGTAACTAGGTGCGTGCCTCCGTGCGTAACTAGGTGCGTGCCTCCGTGCGTAACTAGGTGCGTGCCTCCGTGCGTAACTAGGTGCGTGCCTCCGTGCGTAACTAGGTGCGTGCCTCCGTGCGTAACTAGGTGCGTGCCTCCGTGCGTAACTAGGTGCGTGCCTCCGTGCGTAACTAGGTGCGTGCCTCCGTGCGTAACTAGGTGCGTGCCTCCGTGCGTAACTGAGGTGCGTGTCTCCGTGCGTAACTAGGTGCGTGCCTCCGTGCGTAACTAGGTGCGTGCCTCCGTGCGTAACTTCAGGTGCGTGCCTCCGTGCGTAACTAGGTGCGTGCCTCCGTGCGTAACTAGGTGCGTGCCTCCGTGCGTAACTAGGTGCGTGCCTCCGTGCGTAACTAGGTGCGTGCCTCCGTGCGTAACTAGGTGCGTGCCTCCGTGCGTAACTGAGGTGCGTGCCTCCGTGCGTAACTAGGTGCGTGCCTCCGTGCGTAACTGGAGGTGCGTGCCTCCGTGCGTAACTAGGTGCGTGCCTCCGTGCGTAACTAGGTGCGTGCCTCCGTGCGTAACTAGGTGCGTGCCTCCGTGCGTAACTAGGTGCGTGCCTCCGTGCGTAACTAGGTGCGTGCCTCCGTGCGTAACTCAGGTGCGTGCCTCCGTGCGTAACTGGTGCGTGCCTCCGTGCGTAACTCCGTGCGTGCAGGTGCGTGCCTCCGTGCGTAACTAGGTGCGTGCCTCCGTGCGTAACTAGGTGCGTGCCTCCGTGCGTAACTAGGTGCGTGCCTCCGTGCGTAACTAGGTGCGTGCCTCCGTGCGTAACTAGGTGCGTGCCTCCGTGCGTAACTAGGTGCGTGCCTCCGTGCGTAACTAGGTGTGTGCCTCCGTGCGTAACTAGGTGTGCCTCCGTGCGTAACTAGTGTGCGTGCCTCCGTGCGTAACTAGGTGTGTGCCTCCGTGCGTAACTAGGTGTGTGCCTCCGTGCGTAACTAGGTGTGTGCCTCCGTGCGTAACTAGGTGTGTGCCTCCGTGCGTAACTAGGTGTGTGCCTCCGTGCGTAACTAGGTGTGTGCCTCCGTGCGTAACTAGGTGTGTGCCTCCGTGCGTAACTAGGTGTGTGCCTCCGTGCGTAACTAGGTGTGTGCCTCCGTGCGTAACTAGGTGTGTGCCTCCGTGCGTAACTAGGTGCGTGCCTCCGTGCGTAACTAGGTGTGTGCCTCCGTGCGTAACTTCAGGTGTGTGCCTCCGTGCGTAACTAGGTGTGTGCCTCCGTGCGTAACTAGGTGTGTGCCTCCGTGCGTAACTAGGTGTGTGCCTCCGTGCGTAACTAGGTGTGTGCCTCCGTGCGTAACTAGGTGTGTGCCTCCGTGCGTAACTAGGTGTGTGCCTCCGTGCGTAACTAGGTGTGTGCCTCCGTGCGTAACTAGGTGTGTGCCTCCGTGCGTAACTAGGTGTGTGCCTCCGTGCGTAACTAGGTGTGTGCCTGTGCGTGCGTTAGGTGTGTGCCTCCGTGCGTAACTAGGTGTGTGCCTCCGTGCGTAACTAGGTGTGTGCCTCCGTGCGTAACTAGGTGTGTGCCTCCGTGCGTAACTAGGTGTGTGCCTCCGTGCGTAACTAGGTGTGTGCCTCCGTGCGTAACTAGGTGTGTGCCTCCGTGCGTAACTAGGTGTGTGCCTCCGTAACTAGCGTGTGCCTCCGTGCGTAACTAGGTGTGTGCCTCCGTGCGTAACTAGGTGTGTGCCTCCGTGCGTAACTAGGTGTGTGCCTCCGTGCGTAACTAGGTGTGTGCCTCCGTGCGTAATAGGTGTGTGCCTCCGTGCGTAACTAGGTGTGTGCCTCCGTGCGTAACTAGGTGTGTGCCTCCGTGCGTAACTAGGTGTGTGCCTCCGTGCGTAACTAGGTGTGTGCCTCCGTGCGTAACTAGGTGTGTGCCTCCGTGCGTAACTAGGTGTTACATAGATCTCACCTCCATAGATAGCGAAGGCCTGGTCATAGTGTGTAACTAGGTGTTACATAGATCTCACCTCCGTAGATAGCGAAGGCCTGGTCATAGTGTGTAACTAGGTGTTACATAGATCTCACCTCCGTAGATAGCGAAGGCCTGGTCATAGTGTGTAACTAGGTGTTACATAGATCTCACCTCCGTAGATAGCGAAGGCCTGGTCATAGTGTGTAACTAGGTGTTACATAGATCTCACCTCCGTAGATAGCGAAGGCCTGGTCATAGTGTGTAACTAGGTGTTACATAGATCTCACCTCCATAGATAGCGAAGGCCTGGTCATAGTGTGTAACTAGGTGTTACATAGATCTCACCTCCGTAGATAGCGAAGGCCTGGTCATAGTGTGTAACTAGGTGTTACATAGATCTCACCTCCGTAGATAGCGAAGGCCTGGTCATAGTGTGTAACTAGGTGTTACATAGATCTCACCTCCGTAGATAGCGAAGGCCTGGTCATAGAAGAATCTCCTCTTCAACGTATCCTCCATCTTGGTTCTGTCAACAATGTCATCTTTGGGTTGCAGAGACAGTTCCTGGAATACAAAACAGTAGTGTGGTGATTAACAGTTTGAGAAGACACAAAACACTACCGATCTAAGGTAGTGCATACCTACCAAAGCTGATTTCAGCTTTTAAAAGACGGCCGATTGTATAGTTACTGGAAAGATAAAAGTATTTGGTGCGATTCCGGCATACTGTGGTGTAGTAGGCTATACTGTAGTAGATACTTTTAGGAGGATATGCTTTAACAGAGCTCACCTTAGTTTCCAGAGTTCTCTTCCTAGCTTTCAGTTCAGCCACAGCTTTAAGGACGTCGACATCAGGGGCACCATCCTGTTTCATCTGGCGCACCAGCTCACCCTGTAACATGACAATTACACTGAGAGCTGACAGAATACTTCCCACACTTGACTGAAAGTCAGGAGACCTTCATGGTAAATTGTAAATGAGGATTTGTTCTTACCCTCTTGAAGCTAGGGGGCACTATTATGTTTGGAAAAATAACGTTCCCAAAGTAAACGGCCTATTTCTCAGGACCAGATGCTAGAATATGCATATAATTGACAGATTATGATAAAAAAAACTCTAAAGTTTCCAAAACTGTCAAAATATTGTCTGTGAGTATAACAGAACTGATATTGCAGGCGAAACCCTGAGGAAAATCCAATCAGGAATTGCCTCTTATTTTGAAACCCTTCTGTTCCTATGCATGTCTATCCTCCATTTAAAGGGATATCAACCAGATTCCTTTTTCTATGGCTTCCCTAAGGTGTCAACAGTCTTTAGACATAGTTTCAGGCTTTAATTTTGAAAAATTAGCGTGAAAGATCACATTGCGTAAGTGGATAGGTGGGGCTCTCAGAGTGAGTTTTGCGCTACAGAGTGAAGCCGCCATTGTTCCTCCCTGTCCTATTGAAAAACCTACACTCCCGGTTGATATATTATCGAATATATATTTTAAAAACTACCTGAGGATTGATTATAAAAAATGTTTGACATGTTTCTGTGGACATTATGGAGACTATTTGGAATTTCCGTCTGCGTTGTCGTGACCGCTCTTTCCTGTGGATTTCTGAACACGACAAACAAACATAGATATTTTGGGTATAAAAATAATCTTTATGGAACAAAAGGAACATTTGTTGTGTAACTGGGAGTCTCGTGAGTGAAAACATCTGAAGATCAAAGGTAAACGATTAATTTGATTGTTTTTCTGATTTGTGACCAAGCTACCTGATGCTAAGTGTACTTAATGTTTTGTCGTGCGATCAATAAGCAATCCAAGCGTTTGTGTAAGTTTTCGCTGTAAAGCATCATTTCAAAATCTGAGAAGACAGTTGGATTAACAAAAAAGCTAAGCTGTGTTTTGCAAGAATTTAAAACCATTTTTGTAAGAATATAGTATATGGGATTGATTAAGAAATTTAGCTTAATTTGACTAATATTATGGTGTTTCTATTCCAAGATCAACAAAACCCTCAGGGTTTCCGGTAGGAAAATATGGCGCTGTACAACGTGACCTTTATTTTACTAGACAAGTCAGTTAAGATTTTTTTTTTTTAAATGAACCTCTCGCTCTCTACAAAACGAAAAAAAAATGTATATACAGTACCAGAGTCAAAAGTTTGGACAACTAGTCATTCAATAATTTATCTTTATTGTTACTATATTATACATTGTAGAATAATAGTGAAGACATCAAAACTATGAAACACATATGGAATCATGTAGTAACCAAAAGCGTCAAATAAAAAATATTTCATATTTGAGATTCTTCAAAGTAGCCTACCTTTGCCATGACAGCTTTGCACACTCTTGGCTTTCTGTCATCCAGCTTCACCTGGAATGCTTTTCCAACAGTTTTGAAGGTGTTCCCACATATGCTGAGCACTTGTTGGCTACTTTTCCTTCACTCTGCGGTCCAACTCATCCCAAACCATCTCAATCTGGTTGAGGTCAGGTGATTGTGGAGGCCAGGTAATCTGATGCAACACTCAATCATTGTCCTTGGTCAAATAGTCCTTACACAGCCTGGAGGTGTGTTTTGGGTCACTGTTCAGTTGAAAAACAAATTATAGTGGGACTAAGCCCAAACCAGATGGGATGGCGTATCGCTGCAGAATGCTGTGGTAGCCATGCTGGTTAAGTGTGCCTTGAATTCTAAATAAATCAGACAGTGACACTATCAAAGCACACCATAACACCACCTCCTCCATGCTTCACGATGGGAACCACACATGCAGAGATCATTAGTTCACCTACTTTGCATCTCAAAGATACGGCAGTTGGAAACAAAAATCTAAAATTTGGACTCATCAGACCAAGGGACAGATTTCCACCGGTCTATGTCCATTGCTCGTGTTTCTTGGCCCAAGCAAGTCTCTTCTTCTTATTGGTGTCCTTTCTTTAGTTTTTTCTTTGCAGCAATTCGACCATGAAGGCCTGATTTACACAGTCTCCTCTGAACAGTTGATGTTGAGATGTGTCTGTTACTTGAACTCTGTGAAGCATTTATTTGGGCTGCAATCTGAGGCTGGTAACTCTAATGAATTTATACTCTGCAGCAGAGGTAACTCTGGGTCTTCCTTTCCTGTGGTGGTCCACATGAGAGCCAGTTTGATCATAACACTTGATGGTTTTTGCAACTGCACTTGAACAAATTTTGAAAATTATTGAAATGTTCCGTATTGACTGACCTTCATGTCTTAAAGTAATGATGGACTGTTGTTTCTCTTTGCTGATTTGAGCCGTTCTTGCCATAATATGGATTTTTACTAAATAGGGCTGGGTGGTATACCGTATTTTATGATATACCGGTATTAATGCAGGGACCAGTTTGAGTTTTTACTTTTCCTTCTAAAATGGTATTTGAATGTTTGGTTTGTTCAATGTGATACGCTATAACGTAAATTTTTATAGTTTACTTTGCCACTTGAGTCATCTCTCTCTGCTCTTTCTCTCCGTGCCACTTTCCACACAGACCTAGCCACGCCCCCTGTCACTCTCCACACAGACCTAGCCACGCCCCCTGTCACTCTCCACACAGACCTAGCCACACCCCCTGTCACTCAAGGAACACATTTGGTGTTCCTCAACCACGAGACACTTGCGTTCAGTCTGCATGGTCAATGCAGCACATGCAACAATGCTGATGACAACGATGCCGTTTTCACTTTGCTTCTTAATATAAATCCACTAGCGTTCCATAATGACTCTTAGTTTGTGTTTCTTACATCTGCAAAACAGCTAGTTTGTATTTTCTTAGCAAGTTGCCCTAAATCTTGTGAGACATATTGAGAATTTTCTAGACCTTGCATGTTAATTATTAATTGCAGAAGAGCTAGTACTCTATATGTGCTCTGGGTCATTAGACACCATTAGACATGCACTTGTCTGGGGTGTGGACAAGACTGGTTATTCCTCCAACAGTGTTATGGCCTAATATGTACTGTTGCTATGGTTACACCTCTTGGGACTTTTCCAGAACATGGGTGTTCCTTTCAGAGGAGCTAGAAGGAAGACATGTCTGGTATAGAGTACAGTATATACATATGATTAGAGGTCGGCCGATTAATCAGGACCGATTTCAAGTTTTCATAACAATCGGAAATCGGTGTTTTTGGACGCCGATTTTGCCCCCCATCTTTTTTTTTTACACCTTTATTTAACGAGGCAAGTCAGTTAAGAACAAATTCTTATTTTCAATGACGGCCTAGGAACAGTGGGTTAACTGCCTGTTCAGGGGCAGAACAACAGATTTTGTATCTTGTCAGCTCGGGGATTTGAATTTGCAACCCTACGGTTAACTAGTACAACGCTCTAAACACCATTGCACTCCACGAGGAGAGTGCCTGTCACGCGAATGCAGTAGAAGCCAAGGTAAGTTGCTAGCTAGCATTAAACTTATCTTATAAAAAAACAATCATAATCACTAGTTATAACTACTCATGGTTGATGATATTACTAGTTTATCAAGCGTGTCCTGCGTTGCATATAAATCGATGCAACACTGGGGGATGATATAACAAAAGCGCATTTGCGAAAAAAGCACAATCGTTGCACGACTGTACCTAACCATAAACACCAATGCCTTAAAATCAATACACAGAAGTATATATTTTTAAACCTGGATATTTAGCTAAAAGAAATCCAGGTTAGGAGGCAATATTAACCAGGTGAAATTGTGTCACTTCTCTTGCGTTCATTGCACGCAGAGTCAGGGTATATGCAACAGTTTGGGCAGCCTGGCTCATTGCAAACTAATTTGCCAGAATTTTACGTAATTATGACATAACATTGAAGGTTGTGCAATGTAACAAGAATATTTAGACTTAGGGATGCCACCAGTTAGATAAAATACAGAACGGTTCCGTATTTCACTGAAATTATACACTGCTCA
Organism: Oncorhynchus nerka; assembly: GCF_034236695.1. NCBI lineage: Eukaryota > Metazoa > Chordata > Actinopteri > Salmoniformes > Salmonidae > Oncorhynchus > Oncorhynchus nerka. Next base: position 1,121,378 of record NC_088417.1, read on the forward strand.
AAAAAATAAAGGGAACACTAAAATATCACATCCTAGATCTGAATGAATGAAACATTCATATTAAATACTGGTTTTCTTTACATAGTTGAATGTGCTGACAACAAAAATCACACAATAATTATCAATGGAAATCAAATTGATCAACTCATGGAGGTCTGGATTTGGAGTCACACTCAAAATTAAAGTGGAAAACCACACTACAGGCTGATCCAACTTTGATGTAATGTCCTTAAAACAAGTCAAAATGAGGCTCAGTAGTGTGTGTGGCCTCCACGTGCCTGTATGACCTCCCTTACAATGCCTGGGCATGCTCCTGATGAGGTGGCGGATGGTCTCCTGAGGAATCTCCACCCAGACCTGGACTAAAGCATCCGCCAACTCCTGGACAGTCTGTGGTGCAACGTGGCGTTGGTGGATGGAGTGAGACATGATGTCCCAGATGTGCTCAATTGGAGTCAGGTTTGGGGAACGGGCGGGCCAGTCCATAGCATCAATGCCTTCCTCTTGCAGGAACTGCTGACACACTCCAGCCACATGAGGTCTAGCATTGTCTTGCATTAGGAGGAACCCAGGGCCAACCGCACCAGCATATGGTCTCACAAGGGGTCTGACGATCTCATATCGGTACCTAATGGCAGTCAGGCTACCTCTGGCGAGCACATGGAGGTCTGTGTGGCCCCCCAAAGAAATGCCACCCCACACCATGACTGACCCACCGCCAAACCGGTCATGCTGGAGGTTGTTGCAGGCAGCAGAACGTTCTCCACGGCGTCTCCAGACTCAGTGCCACGTGCTCAGTGTGAACCTGCTTTCCTATGTGAAGAGCACAGGGTGCCAGTGGCGAATTTGCCAACCTTGGTGTTCTCTGGCAAATGCCAAACATCCTGCACGGTGTTGGGCTGTAAGCACAACCCCCACCTGTGGACGTCGGGCCCTCATACTACCCTCATGGAGTCTGTTTCTGACCGTTTGAGCAGACACATGCACATTTGTGGCCTGCTGGAGGTCATTTTTGCAGGGCTCTGGCAGTGCTCCTCCTGCTCCTCCTTGCACAAAGGCGGAGGTAGCGGTCCTGCTGCTGGGTTGTTGCCCTCCTACGGCCTCTTCCACGTCTCCTGATGTACTGGCCTGTTTCCTGGTAGCGCCTCCATGCTCTGGACTCTACGCTGACAGACACAGCAAACCTTCTTGCCACAGCTCGCATTGATGTGCCATCCTGGATGAGCTGCACTACCTGAGCCACTTGTGTGGGTTGTAGACTCCGTCTCATGCTACCACTTGAATGCTGGCGGTGCTTTCACTCTAAAGTGACCAAAACATCAGCCAGGAAACATACAGTGCCTTGCGAAAGTATTCGGCCCCCTTGAACTTTGCGACCTTTTGCCACATTTCAGGCTTCAAACATAAAGATATAAAACTGTATTTTTTTGTGAAGAATCAACAACTAGTGGGACACAATCATTAAGTGGAACGACATTTATTGGATATTTCAAACTTTTTTAACAAATCAAAAACTGAAAATTTGGGCGTGCACAGACACATCAGCTACTACAGCGACTGAAATGACTGCAAGACTTAACAAAGACTTAACAGAGAGCTTAACAAAGAGCTGCAGTTAGTTTCAGAATGGGTGGCAAGGAATAAGTTAGTCCTCAATATTTCTAAAGCTAAAAGCATTGTTTTGGGGGCAAATCATTCACTATACATTGTAATCAATAATGTGGTAAGTGAGCAAGAACTACTTGGAGTAACCTCTTCACAGTCCCCAAGTCCAGAACAGACTATGTAGAGCCATGACTACATGGAACTGTATTCCACATCAGGTAACTGATGCAAACAGTAGAATCAGATTTTTTTTTTTTTTTTACATAAAAATACATTATGAAACAGCAGGGACTATGGAAGCAACACAACATAAGTGCAGACACATGCATACAAACACACAATAACATACACACAAGTACACATGGATTTTGTGTTGTAGATATGTAGTAGTAGAGTAGGAGCCGGAGGGCACACAGGGTGTTGTGAATGTATTGTAATGTTTTTAAAAACAAGGAAGAGTAGCTGCTGCCTTGGCATAAAAACAAACTCACAATCACCAATAAAAACTAGACAGTTTATTTCCGAAAATGTCATGGGGACCCCATTGATTTTGTTATGTTTAAGTCACTCAGAGTAAGAACTCTGCATCAGCCAAGGCAAAATGTCTAATTACAGGAAATAGCTTTGAAACGGCACATTTTCTCTCGGTTCCATGACAAAATGTGCAGAATTGCAGGAAATTTGCATTAAAACAGCACAATTGTATATTTGTGGCCAAGAGGAGGGCCTTTAAAAGCTTTGGTCGAAGACCTCACAATTGGCTAGCCACTACCTCGCCCCTCTCAAAGCTAACTTTGACAGCCGCAAAAAAAATACTAGGGGAAACACTGCCACCCACATATCACTGTGAATCAGCTCTGGGCTGAAACGTGGCATGGGGGGGAAATAAATAAGTCGCAGGCATGGATGTTAATACAATTATTTATGAAATCATATCCAAGCTAGCTGGTATAACGGTCAACAGAATATAGCTGTATTAAATCAGTTATTTACTGCTTCCACAAATCTGCTCTACAGATCTCCAACTAACAGGCAAAAAATATATATAAATCAGTTAGCATGCTGGCTACCGGTTAGTTAGCTAGCTACATGGCTATGCTACATTCAAAGACCTCTGCTAACGTTGTATGTAAATGTTAGCTAGCAAAATAACCAGCTACAGCAGCTTTGTTTGAGCTGTCATTTCTGGGCGATTACTAATGAATGCATGGATGATGATGTGGGGATCTTTGGAGTGAATAAAATAAGGGTTTAGCTTCATTCCCGTGGCTTTAAATGTCAATTTACCTGTTCTTTCACTGCCAGCCTCAGTGGGGCGAGGATTTCTTCAATATTGCCACTCATTTTGTGTCCTTCGGAAAGCTCCAGCCAAAGACTTTTATTTTTCTTACACAAGCAGACCGACAGAGAAAACGACCTGTTTTGGGTCGGACAGCGCAGCAGCGACTGTAGAAACCGGCAGACCCTCGGCACCGAGCGAAGAGTGCGAATCTCAATGCTGGTCCTCAGCAGTGCTGATGTTGCGCTACGAAGCATGGACCGCGGGCGGAGCGACAATGTGGATGGATCAGAATGATGAAATCTCAGAAACCAAGTAAATGAATGCTTCAGTTATCAAGTGGCAGTTTCAACATGTTATTCCCTAGAAAATGGATAAATACACTTGGTGCAGATTCGACAAAGTATTCCAGCTTTTCACCAGCATATGGCGCTGTTGCTCTGAGGAAGAGCATAATGGTTAATTGAAGCTTTCATAAACTCATGCATGGCCCGGTTGCATAAACATCTTAAGTGTTTACATTATTCTCTCTTACCTAAATGAATTGTTTAATGGCGTTGCATAGAGCCCGTCAAATATTTCCTTAGGTAGGGGATACTTAAGGGGCTTTAAGGTAGTTTTTTATGTCACCTTTATTTAACCAGGTAGGCTAGTAGAGAACAAGTTCTCATTTGCAACTGCGACCTGGCCAAGATAAAGCATAGCAGTGTGAACAGACAACAACACAGAGTTACACATGGAGTAAACAATTAACAAGTCAATAACACAGTAGAAAAAAAAAAAAGGCATGTATGGCAGAATGAGTATCTGGTTACCATGGTGAAGGTCTGATTAACTGACTAAGGGTGCGTTAGTAAATTCACTCTGTCTATTTACTCATCCAATACAAATGCAATCAGTCGATATAATCGAGAACTATCATCAGAAATCAAGCGATATGAATCAGACACTAGTTGGCCAGAAGGTTTAAATCAATATTTCATATCGTGTTGTAGATGTACTGTATTGACAATAACGCAAGATCACATTTCCAGCATGGCCGCCAAACCAGACCTCCCTTGTCCGCCATAAGAAGCAAACTGGTCATTAATAAATAATAAGTGAGCATTGCATTTGCAGCTCCTAAATGAATAAAACATTTAAAACGCAGTTTTAAACGTCACCACTGAATGAACTCCGGAAACTCGTGACGCAGCTGACTAGCTTTACTGAGAACCTGCAGGCGAGTTCCAGGATGCAGGTTGACACGGGTGAGTTCGTTGCAAGGCTGTGGTTGCGTTGCTAACCCGCGGGCGTGTCACAGGTCGACACGGGTGCGTTCCAGGTGGACTTCATTGCTTCTTAATTTAAAGGGGGTATTACAACGGAAAGTTAACATCACAGATTAGCATAATTGGTTCAGATGATTTATTTGCCTCTCCCAAATCACTATTGCAGGGCTGACCAACTCTGTTCCTGGAGAGCTACCATCCTGTAGGTTTTCGCTTCAAACCCAGTAGTGACGAACATGATTCAATTTATCAACCAGTTAGTTAGGTGCACTACATAAGGGTTGGAACAAAAACCTACACTGCCATTAAAACCCAGAATCTTATGCTGGAAGGATGGCCACGCGAGGCTAGTGTTGAACATTTTGGAAGGATGGCCACGCGAGGCTAGTGTTGAACATTTTGGAAGGATGGCCACGCGAGGCTAGTGGTGAACATATTGGAAGGATGGCCACAGGAGGCTAGTGTTGAACATATTGGATGGATGGCCACGCGAGGCTAGTGCTGAACATATTGGGAAGGATGGCCACGCGAGGCTAGTGCTGAACATATTGGATGGATGGCCACGCGAGGCTAGTGCTGAACATATTGGATGGATGGCCACGCGAGGCTAGTGCTGAACATATTGGGAAGGATGGCCACGCGAGGCTAGTGCTGAACATATTGGATGGATGGCCACGCGAGGCTAGTGGTGAACATATTGGAAGGATGGCCACGCGAGGCTAGTGCTGAACATATTGGAAGGATGGCCACGCGAGGCTAGTGGTGAACATATTGGAAGGATGGCCACAGGAGGCTAGGCTAGTGCTGAACATATTGGGAAGGATGGCCACGCGAGGCTAGTGCTGAACATATTGAACATATTGGATGGATGGCCACGCGAGGCTAGTGCTGAACATATTGGATGGATGAACAACATATTGGGAAGGATGGCCACGAGGCTAGTGCTGAACATATTGGATGGATGGCCACTAGTGGTGAACATATTGAGGCTAGTGGTGAACATATTGGATGGATGGCCACGCGAGGCTAGTGGTGAACATATTGGATGGATGGCCACGCGAGGCTAGTGGTGAACATATTGGAAGGATGGCGAGGCTAGTGCTGAACATATTGGATGGATGGCCACGCGAGGCTAGTGGTGAACATATTGGATGGATGGCCACGCGAGGCTAGTGGTGAACATATTGGATGGATGGCCACGCGAGGCTAGTGGTGAACATATTGGATGGATGGCCACGCGAGGCTAGTGCTGAACATATTGGATGGATGGCCACGCGAGGCTAGTGCTGAACATATTGGAAGGATGGCCACGCGAGGCTAGTGGTGAACATATTGGAAGGATGGCGAGGCTAGTGCTGAACATATTGGATGGATGGCCACGCGAGGCTAGTGCTGAACATATTGGATGGATGGCCACGCGAGGCTAGTGCTGAACATATTGGAAGGATGGCCACGCGAGGCTAGTGCTGAACATATTGGAAGGATGGCCACAGGAGGCTAGTGTTGAACATATTGGAAGGATGGCCACACGAGGCTAGTGCTGAACATATTGGAAGGATGGCCACAGGAGGCTAGTGGTGAACATATTGGAAGGATGGCCACGCGAGGCTAGTGGTGAACATATTGGAAGGATGGCCACAGGAGGCTAGTGTTGAACATATTAGAAGGATGGCCACGGGAGACTAGTGTTGAACATATTAGAAGGATGGCCACGGGAGACTAGTGTTGAACATATTGGATGGATGGCCACGTGATGCTAGTGTTAAACATATTGGGAATGATGGCTACACAAGGCTAGCGCTGAACATATCACCTAACCACATTGTTGTGGTGTTCCTGCCTGATGACCTTGAAGACGTTGCATTGCATCATCCAATGTTTGTGCGCCACGTCATAGACTGTCGGGCATTATATGGCTGTATCGTATGTGGTTAGCTGATATGTTAAACATCTATCCAAGCGAGATCTGGCAGGGGTCTGCAATGTTGTCAGGCAGGAATGCAACCCATATGATGTAGCGGTATAGCAATCAAATGCTCGACTGCGCAGTCGATGACATGGCATGCAGATAACATGCCATACAACTATTGGTTGATGCAATACATTATCTGCCATGTGGTCAGGGTCTGGAACATGATCCTCAACTAGCTGAATCAGGTATGTTATGTTAGGGTTGGACTGAATACCCACATGATGGTAGATCTCCAGGAAGAGAGTTAGGTAGATCTGTTGTAACCTATGTGAGTACTAGGTTATATTTATTGGTGCAGATCTTAGCAGAATTCCCCTTTTGAATGGAAAACTAAAAACAAGCCTTTCTTATTGGACAAGTTCAGGTAGTTCCTTGCAGTTTTAGTCCAGTTTCATTCTGTTTGGTTCCTATTTAATACGACCCTGTGCTGCCTCCAACCAAGTCCCAGGCTTTTGTGGGCATTTAATACGACCCTGTACTGCCCCACGACGGCTCATTTGCAGATCTATAGTTTCAGTTTTGTTTTTGTGCAGAGAGCAGTCTCACACATTGGTCGTTGAGTGATGGCCGACCCAAATTCTACTTTATGAATTCAGAAAGACTGCCACTGCTCACGGGAAAGATGAAATGGAATGATGTGATGGACTGGTCGTGATCTCCCATCTGGTCGTGATCTCCCATCTGGTCGTGGTCTCCCATCTGGTCGTGATCTCCCATCTGGTCGTGGTCTCCCATCTGGTCGTGGTCTCCCATCTGGTCGTGGTGTAATCTCCCATCTGGTCGTGGTCTCCCATCTGGTCGTAATCTCCCATCTCATCTATGTGTAGTGTCTTTAGATTGGTCTGTTAGAATGGTCGCAGCAAGACTTTTTTTTGCCACACAATCAGAGTTGGTGGAAATTGCTTTTGGTACAGTAGGATAGGCAAAAACTCTCACAAGGTTTTAGTTTGAATTTATTAGTAGACAAGTAGAACATTTTAAGGCACAGTGTGAATTGCATTGACTCCCGAATTGCAAGAGACAAAACAATATAGATTAATATAAATGAACTCTCCCTCAACGTCAACAAAACCAATGAGCTGATCGTGGACTTCAGGAAACAGCAAGGAGCACATCGACGGGACAGCAGTAGAGAAGGTGAAAAGCTTCAAGTTCCTCAGCGTACTGTTGGGGAACAATCAGAATTAGTTGGTAACATAGGTAAGATGTTTTATATTCATCATATGTTTGTAAATTACTTCTCATCAGAATGTTTATTTTTGTATAATACTGTGGCCGGGGTTGCAGTATCTGTTCTATGTCAAGACTAAGTTGCTTGGGCCGGAGAGAGGGGAGAGGTGAAAGCGTGTATCTCTTGGCTCCACAATGTCTGTGTGCCAGTCAGTGTGTCTCTGTGATCTTGTCAAGATAGGATGGATTTGATATATGGAGGATTGGTTTATGGTTCTGAGTTTGAGAAAAGTACATAGTTTAGGAGACAAAGCTGAACGATAAATTATGCCAATGCTGTCTCACTATGTGTGTCTTTGCTATAAAGGATCTCAGTTGAAATGTGTAAGGAACTCTCAGAGAATTCATTTATAGACACTGAATTGATCTGAGAGTCACAGGGTTGTGATGGAGCTCATATAATTAAAGATGGACTTTGTGATAAGTAACTCTGACTTGTGTGTGTGGTTTGCTCTCATGATTTGGTAAATAGAGGAAATTTCCACGACAACACACATCACTGACAATCTGAAATGGTCCACCCTCACAGAGTGTGGTGAAGAATGCGCAACAGCGCCTCTTCAACCTCAGGAGGCTCAAGAAATTTGGCTTGGCCTCTTAAGACCCTCACAAACTTCTACAGATGCACCATTGAGAGCATCCTGTCAGGCTGTATCACCACGGCAACTGCACTGCCCTCAGACGCAGAGCTCTCCAGAGGGTGGCGTGGTTTGCCAAACGCATCACCGGGGGCAAACTACCTGCCCTCCAGGACACCTAAGGCACCGGATGACACAGGAAGACCAAAAAGATTGTCAAGCACATCAACCACTCGAGCTACGGCCTGTTCACCCCGCTATCATCCAGAAGGCGAGGTCGGTACAGGTGCATCAAAGCTGGGACCTGAGAGACTGGATAACAGCTTCTATCTCAAGACCACCGAACTGTTAATTAGCCATCACTAGCCAGCATACACCCAGTACCATGCCTGAACTTAGTCACTTTCACTAGCCAGCATTACACCCAGTACCATGCCTGAACTTAGTCACTTTCACTAGCCAGCATTACACCCAGTACCATGCCTGAACTTACTGGTTCATATATACATAGACATGGAATCACTGGTTACTCAACCCTGCACCTTAGAGGCTGCTTCCCTATATACATAGACATGGAATCACTGGTTACTCAACCCTGCACCTTAGAGGCTGCTGCCCTATATACATAGACATGGAATCACTGGTTACTCAACCCTGTACCTTAGAGGCTGCTTCCCTGTATACATAGACATGGAATCACTGGTCACTTTAATAATGTTTACATACTGTTTTACTCATTTCATATGTATATACTGTATTATAGTCAATGCCACTCCGACATTGCTCAACCTAATATTTAAATATTTCTTAATTCCATTCTTTTACTTTTAGATTTGTGTGTATTGTTGTGAATTGTTAGATACTACTGCACTGTTGGAGCCAGGAACACAAGCATTTCGTTAGATGCTACTGCACTGTTGGAGCTAGGAAGACAAGCATTTAGTTAGATACTACTGCACTGTTGGAGCTAGGAACACAAGCATTTAGTTAGATACTACTGCACTGTTGGAGCTAGGAACACAAGCATTTAGTTAGATACTACTGCACTGTTGGAGCTAGGAACACAAGCATTTAGTTAGATACTACTGCACTGTTGGAGCTAGAAACACAAGCATTTAGTTAGATACTACTGCACTGTTGGAGCTAGGAACACAAGCATTTAGTTAGATACTACTGCACTGTTGGAGCTAGAAACACAAGCATTTAGTTAGATACTACTGTTGGAGCTAGGAACACAAGCATTTAGTTAGATACTACTGCACTGTTGGAGATAGGAACACAAGCATTTAGTTAGATGCTACTGCACTGTTGGAGCTAGGAACACAAGCATTTAGTTAGATACTACTGTACTGTTGGAGCTAGGAACACAAGCATTTTGCTACACCAGCAATAACATCTGCTAAATATGTGTACGTGACCAGTAACGTTTTATTTTATTTGAAGTCAATATCATCAGCCATGGGGCTTGCCTTGTATGTATAATCTTGTATTATGCCTTAGTGATTTCTTAGCTGATTATGGCCCACTTCTCATATGAAGTCTGGGATAACTGTACTGATCCATATATAATGCTGGGTTAGGATGTCTCAACAAGTGTCATTCTGTTCTTAAGAGAAAGAAGATTGTAATAAACGATCTGATCAAAGAGAGGTTTTGAAAGCCTTATTTGAAAAGGGAATGACCAGGAGAGGGTCGGCCTCTTCTGGCTGAGGCAGCCACCAGAACTGGGCTGTCAGAGAGTGTGGTGGAGGTGAGGGTCATTCATGTTTTGTATTCTGTGAACGTAAAGGGTTTTGTCTTTTTGTAATGTCTCCCTGGGTTCTCGGCAAAAATGTGGCTTTGGACTACTTCTGCTTTCCTGGGTGGTATGGTTCGGCAGGGCCAAGTCTCAAAACATCCTAACCTTCTGCTTTCCTGGGTGGTATGGTTCGGCAGGGCCAAGTCTCAAAGCATCCCATCACTCTACAAATCAAGAACCATCCATGAATCCAGACAATTGTACGAAGACACACCCATTATACGACCAGTACCAACTGCTGCTGTCAGGTCAAAGGTTCAAATCCACACTCTGTAGAACAAACAGGGCACACAAGTCATTCATATCAACCAGCATCAGGTTCCTAAATCCTAGACTAAACTGTAACTCACCACCTACAGTATACAGTACCTCTATCTATTTGTCTGTCTGACCTTGTCTTGTGGAGTATATCCTGTGATATTTATGTTGTATTTCAGTGAAGTATTCATTCATTCATTGTTGTCGGGCTATTGGATTCCCTCACTAGGTCCCAGTGCACTCCCTACCCCTTCCCATTGGCTATTGGATTCCCTCACCTGGTCCCAATGCACTCCCTACCCCTTCCCCTTGGCTATTGGATTCCCTCACCAGGTCCCAATGCCCTCCCTACCCCTTCCCCTTGGCTATTGGATTCCCTCACCAGGTCCCAATGCACTCCCTACCCCTTCCCCTTGGCTATTGGATTCCCTCACCAGGTCCCAATGCACTCCCTACCCCTTCCCCTTGGCTATTGGATTCCCTCACCAGGTCCCAATGCACTCCCTACCCCTTCCCTTGGCTATTGGATTCCCTCACCAGGTCCCAATGCACTCCCTACCCCTTCCCCTTGGCTAGCTATCAGAGGGTTATGACTTGAAATTAATGAAAAATAACATGTAAATCCTGGATCCTGTCCTCTGCTGTTGCGATAACAATGGTGATTCTTATGTTATTTAAACTTTTCCACTAGTTATTTGCCTCTAGTTTCATATTGCCTGGTAAACCCCAGATTCAAAACACCCCTCACTTCCCCTCTGGTGTGACACAATATAACCCAGATTCAAAACACCCCTCACTTCCCCTCTGGTGTGACACAATACAACCCAGATTCAAAACACCCCTCACTTCCCCTCTGGTGTGACACAATTACAACCCAGATTCAAAACACCCCTCACTTCCCCTCTGGTGTGACACAATTACAACCCAGATTCAAAACACCCCTCACTTCCCCTCTGGTGTGACACAATTACAACCCAGATTCAAAACACCCCTCACTTCCCCTCTGGTGTGACACAATTACAACCCAGATTCAAAACACCCCTCACTTCCCCTCTGGTGTGACACAATATAACCCAGATTCAAAACACCCCTCACTTCCCCTCTGGTGTGACACAATACAACCCAGATTCAAAACACCCCTCACTTCCCCTCTGGTGTGACACAATACAACCCAGATTCAAAACACCTCTCACTTCCCCTCTGGTGTGACACAATACAACCCAGATTCAAAACACCCCTCACTTCCCCTCTGGTGTGACACAATTACAACCCAGATTCAAAACACCCCTCACTTCCCCTCTGGTGTGACACAATTACAACCCAGATTCAAAACACCCCTCACTTCCCCTCTGGTGTGACACAATTACAACCCAGATTCAAAACACCCCTCACTTCCCCTCTGGTGTGACACAATTACAACCCAGATTCAAAACACCCCTCACTTCCCCTCTGGTGTGACACAATACAACCCAGATTCAAAACACCTCTCACTTCCCCTCTGGTGTGACACAATACAACCCAGATTCAAAACACCCCTCACTTCCCCTCTGGTGTGACACAATTACAACCCAGATTCAAAACACCCCTCACTTCCCCTCTGGTGTGACACAATTACAACCCAGAATCAAAACACCCCTCACTTCCCCTCTGGTGTGACACAATACAACCCAGATTCAAAACACCCCTCACTTCCCCTCTGGTGTGACACAATTACAACCCAGATTCAAAACACCCCTCACTTCCCCTCTGGTGTGACACAATTACAACCCAGATTCAAAACACCCCTCACTTCCCCTCTGGTGTGACACAATTACAACCCAGATTCAAAACACCTCTCACTTCCCCTCTGGTGTGACACAATTACAACCCAGATTCAAAACACCTCTCACTTCCCCTCTGGTGTGACACAATTACAACCCAGATTCAAAACACCCCTCACTTCCCCTCTGGTGTGACACAATACAACCCAGATTCAAAACACCTCTCACTTCCCCTCTGGTGTGACACAATACAACCCAGATTCAAAACACCCCTCACTTCCCCTCTGGTGTGACACAATTACAACCCAGATTCAAAACACCTCTCACTTCCCCTCTGGTGTGACACAATTACAACCCAGATTCAAAACACCCCTCACTTCCCCTCTGGTGTGACACAATTACAACCCAGATTCAAAACACCTCTCACTTCCCCTCTGGTGTGACACAATTACAACCCAGATTCAAAACACCTCTCACTTCCCCTCTGTGTGATTCAGAACACCCCTCACTTCCCCTCTGTGTGATTCAAAACACCCCTCACTTCCCCTCTGGTGTGACACAATTACAACCCAGATTCAAAACACCCCTCACTTCCCCTCTGGTGTGACACAATACAACCCAGATTCAAAACACCCCTCACTTCCCCTCTGTGTGATTCAGAACACCCCTCACTTCCCCTCTGTGTGATTCAGAACACCCCTCACTTCCCCTCTGTGTGATTCAGAACACCCCTCACTTCCCCTCTGTGTGATTCAGAACACCTCTCACTTCCCCTCTGTGTGATTCAAAACACCCCTCACTTCCCCTCTGGTGACACAATGACACCCCTCACTTCCCCTCTGTGTGATTCAGAACACCCCTCACTTCCCCTCTGTGTGATTCAGAACACCCCTCACTTCCCCTCTGTGTGATTCAGAACACCCCTCACTTCCCCTCTGTGTGATTCAGAACACCCCTCACTTCCCCTCTGTGTGATTCAGAACACCCCTCACTTCCCCTCTGTGTGATTCAGAACACTTCCCCTCTGTGTGATTCAGAACACCCTCACTTCCCTCTGTGTGATTCAGAACACCCCTCACTTCCCCTCTGTGTGATTCAGAACACCCCTCACTTCCCCTCTGTGTGATTCAGAACACCCCTCACTTCCCCTCTGTGTGATTCAGAACACCCCTCACTTCCCCTCTGTGTGATTCAGAACACCCTCACTTCCCCTCTGTGTGATTCAGAACACCCCTCACTTCCCCTCTGTGTGATTCAGAACACCCTCACTTCCCCTCTGTGTGATTCAGAACACCCCTCACTTCCCCTCTGTGTGATTCAGAACACCTCTCACTTCCCCCTCTGTGTGATTCAGAACACCCCTCACTTCCCCTCTGTGTGATTCAGAACACCCCTCACTTCCCCTCTGTGTGATTCAGAACACCCTCACTTCCCCTCTGTGTGATTCAGAACACCCTCACTTCCCCTCTGTGTGATTCAGAACACCTCTCACTTCCCCTCTGTGTGATTCAGAACACCCTCACTTCCCCTCTGTGTGATTCTTCACCCTCTGTGTGATTCAGAACACCCTCACTTCCCCTCTGTGTGATTCAGAACACCCCTCACTTCCCCTCTGTGTGATTCAGAACACCCTCACTTCCCTCTGTGTGATTCAGAACACCCCTCACTTCCCTCTGTGTGATTCAGAACACCCCTCACTTCCCCTCTGTGTGATTCAGAACACCTCTCACTTCCCCTCTGTGTGATTCAGAACACCTCTCACTTCCCCTGTGTGATTCAGAACACCCCTCACTTCCCCTCTGTGTGATTCAGAACACCCACTTCCTCTGTGTGATTCTCCCCTCTGTGTGATTCACACCTCTCACTTCCCCTCTGTGTGATTCAGAACACCTCCCCCCTCTGTGTGATTCAGAACACCCCTCACTTCCCCTCTGTGTGATTCAGAACACCCCTCACTTCCCCTCTGTGTGATTCAGAACACCCCTCCCCTTGTGATTCCCCTCTGTGTGATTCAGAACACCCCTCACTTCCCCTCTGTGTGATTCAGAACACCCTCACTTCCCTCTGTGTGATTCAGAACACCCCTCACTTCCCCTCTGTGTGATTCAGAACACCCCTCACTTCCCCTCTGTGTGATTCAGAACACCCCTCACTTCCCCTCTGTGTGATTCAGAACACCCCTCACTTCCCCTCTGTGTGATTCTCACTTCCCCTCTGTGTGATTCAGAACACCCACTTCCCCTCTGTGTGATTCTTCCCCTCTGTGTGATTCAGAACACCCCTCACTTCCCCTCTGTGTGATTCAGAACACCCCTCTTCCCCTCTGTGTGATTCCCCTTCCCCTCTGTGTGATTCAGAACACCCTCACTTCCCCTCTGTGTGATTCAGAACACCCTCACTTCCCCTCTGTGTGATTCAGAACACCCCTCACTTCCCCTCTGTGTGATTCCACTTCCCCTCTGTGTGATTCAGAACACCCTCACTTCCCCTCTCTGTGTGATTCAGAACACCCCTCACTTCCCTGTGTGATTCAGAACACCCCTCACTTCCCCTCTGTGTGATTCAGAACACCCCTCACTTCCCCTCTGTGTGATTCAGAACACCTCTCACTTCCCCTCTGTGTGATTCAGAACACCCCTCACTTCCCCTCTGTGTGATTCAGAACACCTCTCACTTCCCCTCTGTGTGATTCAGAACACCCTTCCCCTCTGTGTGATTCAGAACACCCATTCTTCCCCTCTGTGTGATTCAGAACACCCCTCACTTCCCCTGTGTGTGATTCAGAACACCTCTCACTTCCCCTCTGTGTGATTCAGAACACCCCTCACTTCCCCTCTGTGATTCAGAACACCCCTCACTTCCCTCTGTGTGATTCAGAACACCCCTCACTTCCCCTCTGTGTGATTCAGAACACCCCTCACTTCCCCTCTGTGTGATTCAGAACACCCCTCACTTCCCCTCTGTGTGATTCAGAACACCCCTCACTTCCCACTTCCCCCTCTGTGTGATTCAGAACACCCCTCACTTCCCCTCTGTGTGATTCAGAACACCCTCACTTCCCCTCTGTGTGATTCAGAACACCCCTCACTTCCCCTCTGTGTGATTCAGAACACCCCTCACTTCCCCTCTGTGTGATTCAGAACACCCCTTCCCTCTGTGTGATTCAGAACACCCCTCTGTGTGATTCAGAACACCCCTCACTTCCCCTCTGTGTGATTCAGAACACCCTCACTTCTGTGTGATTCAGAACACCCCTCTTCCCCTCTGTGATTCAGAACACCCTCACTTCCCCTGTGTGATTCAGAACACCCCTCACTTCCCCTCTGTGTGATTCAGAACACCCCTCACTTCCCTCTGTGTGATTCAGAACACCCTCACTTCCCCTCTGTGTGATTCAGAACACCCTCACTTCCCCTCTGTGTGATTCAGAACACCCCTCACTTCCCCCTCTGTGTGATTCAGAACACCCCTCACTTCCCTCTGTGTGATTCAGAACACCCTCACTTCCCCTCTGTGTGATTCAGAACACCCACTTCCCCTCTGTGTGATTCACCCCTCACTTCCCCTCTGTGTGATTCAGAACACCCCTCACTTCCCCTCTGTGTGATTCAGAACACCCCTCACTTCCCCTCTGTGTGATTCAGAACACCCCCACCTCTCACTTCCCCTCTGTGTGATTCAGAACACCCTCACTTCCCTCTGTGTGATTCAGAACACCCTCACTTCCCCTGTGTGATTCAGAACACCCCTCACTTCCCCTCTGTGTGATTCAGAACACCCTCACTTCCCCTCTGTGTGATTCAGAACACCCTCACTTCCCTCTGTGTGATTCAGAACACCCTCACTTCCCCTCTGTGTGATTCAGAACACCCCTCACTTCCCCTCTGTGTGATTCAGAACACCCCTCACTTCCCCTGTGTGATTCAGATTCAGTGTGATTCAGAACACCCCTCACTTCCCCTCTGTGTGATTCAGAACACCCCTCACTTCCCCTCTGTGATTCAGATTCCCCTCTGTGTGAGAACACCCTCACTTCCCCTCTGTGTGATTCTTCCCCCTCTGTGTGATTCAGAACACCCCTCACTTCCCCTCTGTGTGATTCAGAACACCCCTTCCCCTCTGTGTGACTTCCCCTCTGTGTGATTCAGAACACCCCTCACTTCCCCTCTGTGTGATTCAGAACACCCCTCACTTCCCCTCTGTGTGATTCAGAACACCCTCACTTCCCTCTGTGTGATTCAGAACACCCCTCACTTCCCCTCTGTGTGATTCAGAACACCCTCACTTCCCCTCTGTGTGATTCAGAACACCCCTCACTTCCCCTCTGTGTGATTCAGAACACCCTCACTTCCCCTCTGTGTGATTCAGAACACCCCTCACTTCCCCTCTGTGTGATTCAGAACACCCCTCACTTCCCCTCTGTGTGATTCAGAACACCTCTCCCCTCTGTGTTTCAGAACCCTCTCACTTCCCCTCTGTGTGATTCAGAACACCCCTTCCCCTCACTTCCCCCTCTGTGTGATTCAGAACACCCCTCACTTCCCCTCTGTGTGATTCAGAACACCCCTCACTTCCCCTCTGTGTGATTCAGAACACCCCCCCTCACTTCCCCTCTGTGTGATTCAGAACACCCTCACTTCCCCTCTGTGTGATTCAGAACACCCCTCACTTCCCCTCTGTGTGATTCAGAACACCCCTCACTTCCCCTCTGTGTGATTCAGAACACCCCTCACTTCCCCTCTGTGTGATTCCACCCCTCACTTCCCCTCTGTGTGATTCAGAACACCCCTCACTTCCCCTCTGTGTGATTCAGAACACCCCTCACTTCCCCTCTGTGTGATTCAGAACACCACCTCACTTCCCTCTGTGTGATTCAGAACACCCCTCACTTCCCCTCTGTGTGATTCAGAACACCCCTCACTTCCCCTCTGTGTGATTCAGAACACCCCTCACTTCCTGTGTGATTCAGAACACCCCTCACTTCCCCTCTGTGTGATTCAGAACACCCCTCACTTCCCCTCTGTGTGATTCAGAACACCCCTCACTTCCCCTCTGTGTGATTCAGAACACCCTCACTTCCCTCCCCTGTGTGATTCAGAACACCCCTCACTTCCCCTCTGTGTGATTCAGAACACCCCTCACTTCCCCTCTGTGTGATTCAGAACACCCCTCTGTGTGATTCAGAACACCCCTCACTTCCCCTCTGTGTGATTCAGAACACCTCTCACTTCCCCTCTGTGTGATTCAGAACACCTCTCACTTCCCCTCTGTGTGATTCAGAACACCTCTCACTTCCCCTCTGTGTGATTCAGAACAGAGCTATATATTTTATTTTTATCTACTCTTTTATTAAAGTATTATGTGCAATGATTCTGATTTGAAAATGTGATGCAGTATTCTTTACTATTGTGTTGTCTTCCTATGATTACCTTGTTGTAGTGGATGGGCTACAGGGACATGATTAGTATTCTTTACTATTGTGTTGTCTTCCTATGGTTTTCTCTAGAATTCATTAGGGAATGAAAGAAGAAAACTGTCCCAGAGTCAAGCTGTCCCTCAAAATAAAACTAAGCTCTACAAACATAATTTATCAGCTTACAACCTGTTTATGAGGGACCACCTTAAAGCAAAAGGTTTGTGCAGGTTTGGCTTTAATTAGCTGTTTGCAATTGCAAGAGCAAGGCGGGCATTCGAGTATTGTGGACTATATGCATTTGTCAACCGGTGTGTCTTTGATGTAGGTTCATTATTATACTCTTTGAGATGAATGATCAGAGGAGTTTCTCTTCAGAACTTTATGGGTCTAACAGCAAACTCTACTGACTCCATCTGACACATATTTCTACTTTGTTTCAACCAGTAAGTGTTTGTTGTTGTAATGCCTTGATAGAATAGATAGATAAAAGGTACACAGGGCAAATGGCAGGCATTACCACCTGACACAAACCCCATTACAATGAGGAGGCAGACATTACCACCTGCCTCAAAACCCCATTACAATGAAGAGGCAGGCATTACCACCTGACACAAACCCCATTACAATGAGGAGGCAGACATTACCACCTGCCTCAAAACCCCATTACAGTGAGGAGGCAGACATTACCACCTGCCTCAACCCCCATTACAGTGAGGAGGCAGACATTACCACCTGCCTCAACCCCCATTACAGTGAGGAGGCAGACATTAACACCAGGGACATGATTACCTTGTTGTAGTGGATGGGCTACGGGAACATGATTACCTTGTTGTAGTGGATGGGCTACGGGGACATGATTACCTTGTTGTAGTGGATGGGCTACAGGGACATGATTACCTTGTAGTGGATGGGCTACGGGAACATGATTACCTTGTTGTAGTGGATGGGCTACAGGGACATGATTACCTTGTTGTAGTGGATGGGCTACAGGGACATGATTACCTTGTTGTAGTGGATGGGCTACAGGGACATGATTACCTTGTTGTAGTGGATGGGCTACAGGGACATGATTACCTTGTTGTAGTGGATGGGCTACGGGAACATGATTACCTTGTTGTAGTGGATGGGCTACGGGAACATGATTACCTTGTTGTAGTGGATGGGCTACAGGGACATGATTACCTTGTAGTGGATGGGCTACGGGAACATGATTACCTTGTTGTAGTGGATGGGCTACAGGGACATGATTACCTTGTTGTAGTGGATGGGCTACAGGGACATGATTACCTTGTTGTAGTGGATGGGCTACGGGAACATGATTACCTTGTTGTAGTGGATGGGCTACGGGGACATGATTACCTTGTAGTGGATGGGCTACAGGGACATGATTACCTTGTAGTGGATGGGCTACGGGAACATGATTACCTTGTTGTAGTGGATGGGCTACGGGGACATGATTACCTTGTAGTAGTGGATGGGCTACAGGGACATGATTACCTTGTTGTAGTGGATGGGCTACGGGGACATAATTACCTTGTTGTAGTGGATGGGCTACGGGGACATGATTACCTTGTAGTAGTGGATGGGCTACAGGGACATGATTACCTTGTTGTAGTGGATGGGCTACGGGGACATAATTACCTTGTTGTAGTGGATGGGCTACAGGGACATGATTACCTTGTTGTAGTGGATGGGCTACAGGGACATGATTACCTTGTAGTAGTGGATGGGCTACAGGGACATGATTACCTTGTTGTAGTGGATGGGCTACAGGGACATGATTACCTTGTTGTAGTGGATGGGCTACAGGGACATGATTACCTTGTTTCCGTAGCCCATCCACTACTACATGATGAACTTGTTGTAGTGGCTGGGCTACAGGGTTGTAGTGGATGGGCTACAGGGTTGTAGTGGATGGGCTACAGGGTTGTAGTGGATGGGCTACAGGGACATGATTACCTTGTTGTAGTGGATGGGCTACGGAAACATGATGAACTTGTTGTAGTGGCTGGGCTACAGGGTTGTAGTGGATGGGCTACAGGGTTGTAGTGGATGGGCTACAGGGTTGTAGTGGATGGGCTACAGGGAATTAGACTCATACATTATTCTGTTGCTTCCAATTGCAATGACTAACAACATTAATATTGGCTCTTTTAATCAGACGAAAGCACTTGTGTTCATCACGGTAGTCTGACTAAATATATCATTAGCCTGTGGTCTCTGGGCCATCACAGGGAAAGCTATTCATTGTCACAGAAAAAAAGATTCTCACTGATGGATCTCTGTTGGAATATTTAAAAAGGAGGAACACTGTGCATCTCAGAGAATACATGTGAACACAGGAGGGGCCTGGAGATGGTGCCAGAGGTCTGAAAGTTGAAATGGCCCCTCAGAGAGCGATCACAGCTGCCTGTTCTATAGTAGACCATAGTGAGTGAACCTGTTCTACAGTAGACCACAGTGAGTGAACCTGTTCTATAGTAGACCATAGTGAGTGAACCTGTTCTATAGTAGACCATAGTGAGTGAACCTGTTCTATAGTAGACCACAGTGAGTGAACCTGTTCTATAGTAGACATAGTGAGTGAACCTGTTCTATAGTAGACCATAGTGAGTGAACCTGTTCTATAGTAGACCATAGTGAGTGAACCTGTTCTACAGTAGACATAGTGAGTGACCCTGTTCTATAGTAGACCACAGTGAGTGAACCTGTTCTATAGTAGACCACAGTGAGTGAACCTGTTCTATAGTAGACCATAGTGAGTGAACCTGTTCTATAGTAGACCACAGTGAGTGAACCTGTTCTATAGTAGACCATAGTGAGTGAACCTGTTCTACAGTAGACATAGTGAGTGATCCTGTTCTATAGGAGACCATAGTGAGTGATCCTGTTCTATAGGAGACCATAGTGAGTCAACCTGTAATTGGCACTGTGCCGACCAACGGTAGCAGTGGGTGTCAGTCCTATCGCCTCTGACCATAGAACATTGTCCATACCAGAAAATCAACGCCGAACAAATGAGAAAAGCCTTACTTGAGTTTTAATGTTTGAATGCAGCCTTTTCAATGACCGCAGGATACAGACATCTCGTCAACACATGTTGTACATTCATGAAACTATTGAGGCAAAATAACTGTTAGAACAATGAAAATATTCAGTGAAAAACTAAACAGGCTTTTGTCTTCTGTAATCACTTACCTGGGTCAAAAATGGAAGAAAGCCTGACCTGAACTTGACCAATG
The DNA here is from genome assembly GCF_034236695.1 of Oncorhynchus nerka. Classification (NCBI taxonomy): domain Eukaryota; kingdom Metazoa; phylum Chordata; class Actinopteri; order Salmoniformes; family Salmonidae; genus Oncorhynchus; species Oncorhynchus nerka. Next base: position 1,141,787 of record NC_088417.1, read on the forward strand.
AGAAACTAATTTCCTTTGCAAAACGTTGGTATAGTTTGCTGCGGTTTTTATACTAATGAGAATGATCCAGTACCAACCACTACTAACCCAGGATTTTTTTGTGGCGCTGCTGAATACGGCCCGGGGAGGGGGGGGGCAAAATAAACACCTCCTGCTAACCACTATTTACTAACCATAGGGCCCCTGTCCTGCCATCTGTCTCACCCTGTCCAAGCAGCTTAAGGCTTTTCTTCCTTTACCCACATGATGTGCGGTGACCACCGTTTAAATGCAAACTATCAAATACATTTTTAACCCATTGATAATTCTCAAACAAAAACAGAACTTGTCTATCATAAACTCAACATTGGATCAGTTTCTTGCTTGATGTACATTCAGTTATTTCAGTGTATAAAATCAATACTAAATAAAATGAATTTAAAAAAACAAATTAAAACTGTCTGTTAGGAATAAACAAATATACAGTGCCTTCAGAAAGTATTCACAACCTTGACTTATTACACATTTTGTTGTGTTACATCCAGAAATTAAAATGGATTACATTTAGATTTTGTGTCACTGGCCTACACACAATATCCCATAATGTCAAAGTGGAATTACGTATTTTTATTTTTTACAAATGAATAAAAAATGAATATCTTAAATGTCTTCAGTCAATAAGTATTCAATCCCTTTGTTATGGCAAGCCTAAATAAGTTCAGGAGTAGAAATGATCTGAACAAGTCACATAAGTTGCATTGACTCACTGTGTGTAATAATAGTTTAACAATTTTTGAATGACTTCCTCATCTCTGTACCCCACACACACAATTATCTGTCAGGTCCCTCATCTCTGTACCCCACACACACAATTATCTGTCAGGTCCCTCATCTCTGTACCCCACACACACAATTATCTATCAGGTCCCTCATCTCTGTACCCCACACACACAATTATCTGTCAGGTCCCTCATCTCTGTACCCCACACACACAATTATCTGTCAGGTCCCTCATCTCTGTACCCCACACATACAATTATCTGTCAGGTCCCTCATCTCTGTACCCCACACACACAATTATCTGTCAGGTCCCTCATCTCTGTACCCCACACATACAATTATCTGTCAGGTCCCTCATCTCTGTACCCCACACACACAATTATCTGTCAGGTCCCTCATCTCTGTACCCCACACACACAATTATCTGAAAGGTCCCTCATCTCTGTACCCCACACACACAATTATCTGTAAGGTCCCTCAGTCGAGCAGTGAATTTCAAACACAGATCCAACAACAAAGACCAGGGAGGTTTTCCAATGCCTCGAAAAGAAGGGCACCTATTGGTAGATAGATTAAAAAAAGCAGACATTGAATATCCCTTTGAGCATGTTGAAGTTATTAATTACACCTTGGATGGTGTATCAATACACCCAGTCACTACAAAGATACAGGCGTCCTTCCTACCTCAGTTGCCGGAGAGGAAGGAAACTGCTCAGGGATTTCACAATGAGGCCAATGGTGACTTTAAAACAGTTAAATGAGTTTAATGGCTGTGATGGGAGAAAACTGAGGATGGATCAACAACCTTGTAGCTACTCTACAATACGAACCTAATTTACAGAGTGAAAAGAATGAAGTCTGTACAGAATAAAACATATTCCGAAACATGCATCCTGTTTGCAATAAGGCACTAAAGTAAAACTGTCAAAAATGTGGCATCTGTAAGAACTAGGAGTTTTTCAGGATAAATAGAAATGCAACAGAGCTAAGCACAGGTAAAATCCAAGAGGAAACCCTGGTTCAGTCTGCTTTCCAACAGAGATTAATTCACCTTTCAGCAGGACAATAACCTAAAACATAAGGCCAAATATACACTACAGTTACTTACCAAGAAGACATTGAATGTTCCTGAGTGGCTTAATTATGTATGGCAAGACTTGAAAATGATCAACAACCAATTTGACAGAGCTTGAAGAAATTTTGAAAGAATAATGTGCAAATGTTGTACAATCCTGGTGTGCAAATCTCTTAAGAGACTTACCCAGAAACACTCACAGCTGTAATCGCTGTGGTTAGAGCGTTGGACTAGTAAGTTCAAACCCCCGAGTTCTGCCCCTGAACAGGCAGTTAACCCACTGTTCCTAGGTCGTCATTGAAAATAAGAATTTGTTCTTAACTGACTTGCCTAGTTAAATAAAGGTAAAAAAAAAAAAAAAAAAAGTGAATAAAGGAGATATTTCTCTATTTAACTTTAAATTAATTAGCAAGAATGTCTAAAAACATGTTTTCACTTTGTCATTAGAGGGTTTTGTGTGCAGATGTGTGAGAGAAAATAGATAATTAATCCATTTTGAATTCAGGTTCTAACAAAATGTGGAATAAGTCAAGGGTTATGAATGCTTTCTGATAGCCACACAAATTACATACAGGTCATTACTTTTCCCTCTATATAAGAAGTAACCAAATAAGTTCCCAATAGAAGATGAGAGAACAAAAGGCATGCCTGGTCCCAGATCTGTTTGTACTCTTGTCCAGTTCGGTATTACACTGAGTGACAGAGAGTAGGCATGATAGCTGTATAGACCCACAGGAATCACCAGGACAGAAACTGACTCCTGAACCAGAGCAACCCACATGAATCACTAGGACAGAGACAGAATCATGAAGCATCAGGACAGAACCAGATCAACCCATATGAAGCATCAGGACAGAAACTGACTCATGAATCATCAGGACCAAGACACAGACTCAGGACCAAGACACTCATGAGTCATCAGGACAGAAACAGACTCATGAGTCATCAGGACAGAAACAGACTCATGAGTCATCAGGACAGAAACAGACTCATGAGTCATCAGGACAGAAACAGACTCATGAGTCATCAGGACAGAAGCAGACTCATGAGTCATCAGGACAGAAGCAGACTCATGAATCATCAGGACAGAAACAGACTCATGAATCATCAGTCATCAGGACAGAGATGGTAACAGACATGATCCAGCTCAACTGTATCTTCCACTGTGACTCCAGTGTCGGGAGGAGCTGCGACTAGAGGAGTGGTAAGACCTGCAGAGGGACAGACACATGAATGGGGGAAAACAGTGAAAATAGAACTAAATATTTCACTTTAGTCTCGTTAAGTGGATGGTTAGACTCTTAAAAATGTTTTTAAAATAGTGGAGTAACTTTAGCAAGAGGAGAAGAGAACAGAGAATTAACCTGTGGGGGGGTTGAGAATATACCTGTCAGGTGGGGGGCTTGAGAATATACCTGTCGGGGGGTGGGGGGCTTGAGAATATACCTGCCGGGGGTGGGGGGCTTGAGAATATACCTGGGGGTGGGGGGTTGAGAATATACCTGTCAGGTGGGGAGGTTGAGAATATACCTGTCGGGGGTGGGGGGCTTGAGAATATACCTGTCGGGGGTGGGGGGTTGAGAATATACCTGTCAGGGGGTGGGGGGGTTGAGAATATACCTGTCAGGGGGTGGGGGTTGAGAATATACCTGTCGGGGGGTGGGGGGTTGAGAATATTGCTGTCAGGGGTGGGGGGTTGAGAATATACCTGTCAGGGGGTGGGGGGCTTGAGAATATACCTGTCGGGGGGTTGGGGGTTGAGAATATACCTGTCGGGGGGTGGGGGGCTTGAGAATATACCTGTCGGGGGGTGGGGGGTTGAGAATATACCTGTCGGGGGGGGGGGGCTTGAGAATATACCTGTCGGGGTGGGGGGTTGAGAATATACATGTCAGGTGGGGGGCTTGAGAATATACCTGTCGGGGGTGGGGGCTTGAGAATATACATGTCAGGGGGGTGGGGGGCTTGAGAATATACCTGTCGGGGGTGGGGGGCTTGAGAATATACCTGTCGGGGGGTGGGGGGTTGAGAATATACCTGTCGGGGGGTGGGGGGTTGAGAATATACCTGTCAGGTGGGGAGGAGGGGGTGAGAATATACCTGTTGGGGGTGGGGGGCTTGAGAATATACCTGTCGAGAATATAACTGTCAGGTGGGGGGGTTGAGAATATACCTGTCAGGTGGGGGGTTGAGAATATACCTGTCAGGTGGGGGGTTGAGAATATACCTGTCAGGTGGGGGTTGAGAATATACCTGTCAGGTGGGGGGTTGAGTTGGGGTGAGAATATACCTGTCAGGTGGGGGGAGAATATGCCTGTCAGGTGGGGGGTTGAGAATATACCTGTCGGGGGGGGGTTGAGAATATACCTGTCAGGTGGGGGTTGAGAATATACCTGTCAGGGGGTTGAGAATATACCTGTCAGGTGGGGGGTTGAGAATATACCTGTCAGGTGGGGGGTTGAGAATATACCTGTCAGGTGGGGGTTGAGGTCAGGTGGGGGGTGGGGGGTTGAGAATATACCTGTCGGGGGTGGGGGGTTGAGAATATACCTGTCAGGTGGGGAGGAGGGGGTGAGAATATACCTGTCAGTTGGGGGTTGAGAATATACCTGTCAGGTGGGGGGTTGAGAATATACCTGTCAGGTGGGGGGTTGAGAATATACCTGTCAGGTGGGGGTTGAGAATATACCTGTCAGGGGGTGGGGGGTTGAGAATATACCTGTCGGGGGGGGGGTTGGGTCAGGTGGGGGTTGAGAATATACCTGTCAGGTGGGGGGGCTTGAGAATATACCTGTCAGGTGAGAATATACCTGGTGGGGGTTGAGAATATACCTGTCAGGTGGGGGTTGAGAATATACCTGTCAGGTGGGGGTTGAGAATATACCTGTCAGGGGGGGTGGGGGGGTGGGGGCTTGAGAATATACCTGTCGGGGGTGGGGGGTTGAGAATATACCTGTCAGGTGGGGAGGAGGGGGTGAGAATATACCTGTCAGTTGGGGGTTGAGAATATACCTGTCAGGTGGGGGGTTGAGAATATAGAGTTGAAGTCGGAAGTTTACATACACCTTAGTTCAAATGTATTTGAGTTTTTCACCATTTCTGACATTTAATCCTAGTAAAACTTTCCTGTTTTAGGTCAGTTAGGATCACCACTTTATTTTAAGAATGTGAAATGTCAGAATAATAGTAGAGTTCTTTCATCACATTCCCAGTGGGTCAGAAGTTTACATATACTCAATTAGTATTTGGTAGCATTGCCTTTAAATGGTTTAACTTGGGTCAAGCGTTTCGGGTAGCCTTCCACAAGCTTCCCACAATAAGTTGGGCCCATTCCTCCTGACAGAGCTGGTGTAACTGAGTCAGGATTGTAGGCCTCCCTGCTCGTACACGCAAGGAGTTGTGCCCACAATTTTTCTATAGGATTGAGGTCAGGGCTTTGTCATGGCCACTCCAATACCTTGACTTTGTTGTCCTTAAGCCATTTTGCCACAACTTTGGAAGTATGCTTGGGGTCATTGTCCATTTGGAAGACCCATTTCTGACCAAGCTTTAACTTCCTGACTGATGTCTGGAGATGTTGCTTCAATATTTCCACATAAATGTTCCAGCCTCATGATGCCATCTATTTTGTGAAGTGCACCAGTCCCTCCTGAAGCAAAGCACCCCCACCCCCATGCTTCACGGTTGGGATGGTGTTCTTCGGCTTGCAAGCATCCCCCCAAACAGTTCTATTTTTGTTTCATCAGACCAGAGGACATTTCTCCAAAAAGTACAATCTTTGACCCCATGTGCAGTTGCAAACCGTAGTCTGGCTTTTTTATGGCGTTTTTGGAGCAGTGGCTTCTTCCTTGTCAATATAGGACTCGTTTTACTGTGGATATAGATACTTTTGTACCGGTTTCCTCCAGCATCTTCACAAGGTCCTTTGTTATTGTTCTGGGATTGATTTGCACTTTTTGCACCAAAGTAGGTTCATCTCTAGGAGACAGAACGCGTCTCCCTGCTGAGCGGTTTGATGGCTGCATGGTCCCATGGTGTTTATTCTTGTGTATTATTTGTACAGATGAACGTTGTACCTTCAGGCATTTGGAAATTGCTCCCAAGGATGAACAAGACTTGTGGAGGTCTTCAATGCTGATTTCTTTTGATTTTCCCATGATGTCAAGCAGAGGTTCTGAGATTGAAGGTAGGCCTTGAAATACATCCACAGGTACACCTCCAACTGACTCAAATGATGTCAATTAGCCTATCAGAAGCTTCTAAAGCCATGACATAATTTTCTGGAATTTTCCAAGCTGTTTAAAGGCACATTCAACTTAGTTTATGTAAACTTCTGACCCACTGGAATTGTGACACAGTGAATTATAAGTGAAATAATCTGTCTGTAAACAATTGTTGATAAAATGACTTGTGTCATGAACAAATTAGATGTCCTAACCGGCTTGCCAAAACTATAGTTTGTTAACAAGAAATTAGTTGAGTGGTTGAAAAACGAGTTTTAGTGACTCCAACCTAAGTGCATATAAACTTCCGACTTCAACTGTACCTGTCAGGGGGGGTCTGAGAATATACCTGTCTGATGTGTGTGTGTGTGGGGGGCGACCTCTTACCTGGAGCTCCTGGAGCTATCACTCCTTCTCCCACGCCTCCTGCTGGAGCTGCGGCTACGACTCCGACTGGAGTAAGTGTCATAGGAGTCAGACCTGTGTTAAGATAGACAAAGGACTGTTCACTAAACCATTAAAGTATTCAGACTTCATCCAAGTACACACTGCATTCGGAAAGTATTGAGGACCCTTGACTTTCTCCACACTGTTACATTACAGCCTTGTTCTAAAATCGATTCAATATTTGATTTCCCCTCAATCGACACACAATACTCAACAATGAGAAAGCAAAAATACTTAAGACATTTTTGTAAATGTATTAAAAATGAACAGAAATACATTTTGACATAAGTATTCAGACCCTTCGCTATGAGACTCGAAATTGAGTCAGGTTCATCCTGTTTCCATTGATCATCCTTGAGATGTTTCAACATCTTGATTGAGTCCCCCTGTGGTAAATTCAATTGACTGGACATGATTTGGAAAGGCACACACCTGTCTATATAAGGTCCCGCAGATGACTGTGCATGTCAGAGAAAGAACCAAGCCCTGAGGTCGAAGGAATTGTCAGTAGAGCTCAGAGACAGGATTGCGTTGAGGCACAGATCTGGGGAAGGATACCAAAAAGTTTCTGTAGCACAAGAAGGTCCCCGAGAACAGTGGCCTCCATCATTCTTAAATGATGTTTGGAACCACCGACACTCTTCCTTGAGCTGTCTGCCCGGCCAAACTGAGTCATCAGAGGAGAAGGGCCTTGGTCAAGGAGGTGACCACTGGCAGAGCTCTAGAGTTCCTCTGTGGAGATGGGAGAACCTTCCAGAAGGGCAACCATCTCTGCAGCACTCCACCAATCAGGCCTTTATGGTAGAGTGGCCAGATGGAAGCCACTCCTCAGTAAAAGCCACATGACGGAGTTTGCCAAAAGGCACCTAAAGGACTCTCAGAGAATGAGAAACAAGATTCTCTGGTCTTATGAAACCAAGATTGAACACTTTGGCTTGAATGCCAAGCATCACGTTTGGAAGAAACCTGGCACAATCACTACATAGAAGACTGATGGTGGTGGCATCATGCTGTGGGGATGTCTTTCAGCGGCAGGGACTAGGAGACTAGTCAGGAGAAAGGGAAAGATGAAAGGAGCAAAGTAGAGAGATCCTTGATGAAAACCTCCTCCATAGTGCTCAGGACCTCAGACTGGGGCGAAGGTTCACCTTCCAATAGGACAACAACCCTAAGCACACAGTCAAGACAACGCAGGAGTGGCTTTGGGACAAGTCTCTGAATGTCCTTGAGTGGCCCAGCCAGAGCCAGGACTTGAACCCAATCAAACATCTCTGGAGAGACCTGAAAATAGATGTGCAGCGACATTCCTCATCCAACCTGACAGAGCTTGAGAGGATCTGCAGAGGAGAATGGGAGAAACTCCAAATACAGAGGTGCCAAGCTTGTAGCGTCATACCCAAGAAGACTCAATGCTGTAATCGCTGCCTCAAGTGCTTCACCAAAGTACTGAGTAAAGGGTCTGAATACTTATGTAAATGTGATTTTTCAGTATTTTTTTTTTTTTTTACAAATGTTGCTTTGTCATTGTGGGGTATTGGGTGTAGATTGATGACGAAAAAAACCCCATTTAAATCAATTTTAAAATAAGACTGAATATAACAAAATGTGGAAAAAGTCAGTGGCTGAATTCTTTCCGAATGTACTGTAACTAGAGTTTACCCACAAACCCCAAAAATGTATATTTGTTGATTGACATGATGCACATGTAGAGAAAACATGGAGACATGACTGAGGAGGACAGATGGACAGGTCTAGACGGTCTACACTGAGGAGGACAGATGGACAGGTCTAGACGGTCTACATTGAGGAGGACAGATGGACAGGTCTAGACGGTCCACATTGAGGAGGACAGATGGACAGGTCTAGACGGTCTACGTTGAAGGAGGACAGATGGACAGGTCTAGACGGTCTACATTGAGGAGGACAGATGGACAGGTCTAGACGGTCTACATTGAGGAGGACAGATGGACAGGTCTAGACGGTCCACATTGAGGAGGACAGATGGACAGGTCTAGACGGTCCACATTGAGGAGGACAGATGGACAGGTCTAGATGGTCTACATTGAGGAGGACAGATGGACAGGTCTAGATGGTCTACATTGACAGGTGAGGAGGACAGATGGACAGGTCTAGACGGGACAGGTCCACATTGAGGAGGACAGATGGACAGGTCATTGAGGAGGACAGATGGACAGGTCTAGACGGTCCACATTGAGGAGGACAGATGGACAGGTCTAGATGGTCCACGTTGAAGGAGGACAGATGGACAGGTCTAGACGGTCCACGTTGAAGGAGGACAGATGGACAGGTATAGATGGTCCACATTGAGGAGGACAGATGGACAGGTCTAGACGGTCTACATTGAGGAGGACAGATGGACAGGTCTAGACGGTCTACATTGAGGAGGACAGATGGACAGGTCTAGATGGTCTACATTGAGGAGGACAGATGGACAGGTCTAGACGGTCCACGTTGAAGGAGGACAGATGGACAGGTCTAGATGGTCCACGTTGAAGGAGGACAGATGGACAGGTCTAGATGGTCTACATTGAGGACAGATGACAGATGGAGGACAGGTCTACGGTCTACGGGAGGACAGATGGACAGGTCTAGACGGTCTACATTGAGGAGGACAGATGGACAGGTCTAGATGGTCTACATTGAGGAGGACAGGTAGACCGGTCTAGATGGTCTACATTGAGGAGGACAGGTGGACAGGTCTACATGGTCAACATGTCTAGTATACCTGGATCTCTTGCGTCGATCATAAGAACGGCTTCTGGAATTACTTCTACTATAGGTCCGACTATGACTGTTGTAGCTGCGGTAGGTGATGCTGCGGGACTGGGAGCGCCCTCTGGGATACCTCCTCCTGCTCCTGCTCCGACTCCTAGGAGAAGAGTTCCAGATTAAATCAGATTATTTCTGTCATGTCCATATCAGACCTGTAGATCATAAAACATGGATATGTTGCATAAATTACCTTTATATTACACAAACCAGACCTGGCTACATATCAAAATAACATCAATAAGTTCAGTCAGTCAACCAGCCAGCCAGCTGGCCACCCAACCAGTCAGTCAGTCGGTCAGCCAACCGGCCAGTAAACCAGCCAGCCAGCTGGCCACCCAACCAGTCAGTCAGTCGGTCAGCCAACCGGCCAGTAAACCAGTCAGTCAGTAAACTGCCCAGTCAGTCAGTCAGTAAGCCAGACAGCCAGTCAGCCAGTAAGTAAGCAAGCCAGTAAGTAAGTAAGCCAGTCAGCAAACCTGGAGGAGTAGCTGGAGGAGCGCGATCTATTCCTGGAGCGGCTGGAGGAGGGGGATCTTCCTCTGGACCTGTGGGAGGGGCTAGACCCCGACCGGGACCTCCTGCTTCCCCGCTCCTCCTCCGTGGCCCCTCCCACGGCTCCAGCTGCAGACTGAGACCTCTCCTCACTGGAACTGCTGTCCTGGTTCCTGGGCCTCTGGTTCAGTCTGGCCGTCTTCCGTACCTCGTCGAACAGCGACCCAGGACGCACCCGGCTCTGGCTCTTGATCTGGATGCTGACTCCCCCCTGGGTCCTCCCGCCTTGGCTCTGGGTCCTGCTGCCCTGGGGCCTGATGCCTTCCTGGGGCTGGGTCCGGGGCCCACTGTGCTCCGGGAGTCTGGTGGGGAGCAGACGAGCCAGGGAGGGGTTTGGGTTCAGGGCTTGCAGAGCAGCCATCCCCTTTAGAGGCTTCCATTTAGGGTCGACAGTTTCCTGCTGCTCCCCACTAGCTAGCATCACAGCTGGCAGAGATGCTGTACACTGTGGATCTTTAACAGGTGAGAGAAACATGTCTCCCTTCTTTAAGGAGCGACTCAGAGGAGACAGTGTTTTCAGACTGATATCTGGTGCCTGTTGGCCCGGAAGGCCTGGTGGCTCGGTAGTGGGGTCAGGGAGGTCATGTTCTGGGGTGCAGATCTCCATATCGTCTACCATCTCTGGCTGATCCATCTTTGGCAGGTTAGCAGTGAGGTCCTGAGGTTTTGAGTGTTTTGGGTTCGAGTTGGCAGTTGGTTTAGCTTTCAGTTCTTTGGTAATCTCTGCTGCATCTTCCACTCTGTGAGGAATTGGCTGTACGGAACCGTTTCTGTTGGGCGAAGCAGGACTTATCTCCTCCTTTTCCAGACATGGAGATTTGCCAGGTCTTCCCCTGACAGCTCTCTGAGGACTATCCTTTACAGCAGTATGTTTTTGCTCCAGACGTTTCTCTTTCTGGGACTCATCCTCCTCCTCATCCTCTCCAAACTCCATTGGCGGCTGCCAGTGGAATGTCTCCTTCAGCTTCTGGTGTTTCCTCTTGGACCGCTTTGACTTGACCTTTGACCTGGTGGAGCCAGACTTGGCAGAGCTCCTCCTCTTGCGTTTGTGTTTACGTTTGTTCTTCTTCCTGCTCTTGTGTCTCTCTGCCTCGGGGCCCTTCTCAGGGCTCCCCTCCAATGGGGTGGCATTATGTACAGGTGCAGGAAGCAGCAACACAGAGGTTCCAGGGGCTTTGTTCATCTTGCTGTGTGACCGTACATGGTGTTCATGTTCTGACTCGGAGCTGGCCTCGCCCTCCTCCTTCTCTGACAGGAAGACCTTGGGCTCGGTGGTGGCCATCTTGGGCAGCACCTTCTCAGAGTCGCTCTCAGAGTCCCACCCAGCGAGAGCTCCTAGTCTCTGGTCAGGAATCTCTGCTGACCTAACATCAGGCTTCTGGTTGTTCACCAGGCTGGTCTTTCTGCCTAGTTTATCCCCGTCACTGTCCCACTCTGACCTACTGCTGGGTTCCTCCAAGGACTTTTGGTTTGGTTTCAGACTTTTTGCTTCCGTTTCCTGATGACGTCGGTCTTCTGATAAGATGCCAAAGAGCTTTGGTCCCTTGGAGCCATTCTGCCTGGGCCCAGGACTGTGTTCGCTGTCTGTTCCGTCCTCAGATTCAGATGAAAACATGTTGATCTGGGAGTCAGGCGCTTTGAGGTACTTATCCAGGTTCTTGATCCGCTTCAGAGAGCTGTAGTACTGTTTCCAGCCCTTGTCTATAGTCTTGTCTAAGGTCTTGTCTAGGCCTCTCCTGTGAGAGTCATAGGAGTCTGACCTGCTGTAGGAGGAGGATCTGCTGTAGTAGGGACCTGGTGACCGTATCCTGGACCGGGAGTGACTCCTGGAGTGACTGTGAGACCGGCTGTAGGACCTGCTCCTGTAGGAGCCGCTGGGTGATCGTCTCTGGTGTCTGTGGCTCTTAGAGCCACGGCTCTTTTCCAGGTGGGAGTTATCTGGGTGGTTATCAGATGTACTGGGAGCTGTGGGGCCTATGGGGGACAGGCAGGCTGGAGTCGTCTTGGTCTTGACCTCCTGGACTCGGACGTAGGAGGGTTTCCACGGTTTCTGGCCGGGCTTCCAGCGTGAGGGAGGGGGCTGTCACTCATGGGTATGACAGGGGCGTTCTCAGGGGCTGGGGTGGCAGGGAGGGCTTTGGTCTCTACACCCTTCACTGCCCCTGCGGCTGAGGTGTCTGGCTTTAGCCTGCTGACGTCAGCCATCTTGGACTTCTTGGAGGATCTGGTTGCCTTTCTCCTCCTGACCCGGGACAAAGACCTGGACCTGGATCTGTACCGGGATCTGGATCGAGACCTGGATGTGGACCTTGACATAGATAGAGACCTGCTTCTGGAGTGAGACAGACTCCTGGACTGGGAGTAAGACACAGACCTGCCCCTGGATCTGGAGCGGCTAGGTGTGTAGGAACTGGAGTCTCTGGATGAAGGGGAGGAGTGACGCCGCTTGCCCGACCCGGAGCACTGCTTTCTGGGGGAGCGTCTGTGGGCGGAAGGGGTCCGGGACACTGAGAGGGACCTTCTCTCAATATCACCAGGATTTGTCCCCTGACCCTCTCGGACGGGCGACTGTTTGGGCTCTTTGCTCTTGGTGGACTCCTTCTTTTGTCTCTTGGCATGTTTGCGTTTCTTGGCCTTCTTGCGCTTGGCTTTCTTCTTCTCCTTCCTGTGTGGGCGGGGCTGGCTGGAGCGGTCAGAGCTGTGGCCTGAGGAGCACTCCGGGGACTGGGACCATGGGGAGTCACTCCTGCTGCGTTCTCCCTCCCATCTGCTGGAACAACGGTCATTCAATCTGTTAAGTCAAGATCCCACCCTCAGAGATAACAGTCGAACTGACCTCAAGGTTTCAAACAATACGACATGTAGCTGGATCAGTGGTTAGCATTGATAATGCTTAAGTTGTCACACAGAGTAGCTATGTATTATATATACACATATAGTAGTTATAGTAGCTTTAATTTATTTTTTATTTTTTAACCTTAATTTAACCAGGCAAGTTAGTTAAGAACAAATTCTTATTTTCAATGACTGCCTAGGAACAGTGGGTTAACTGCCTGTTCAGGGGCAGAACGACAGATTTGTACCTTGTCAGCTAGGTATTATTTAGATATAGTAGTCATAGTAGCTATGTATTATACATACATATATATATACATATATACACATATACATACATACATACACATATATATACACATACAACCCCACAATGTGTATTATATATACACATACAACCCCACATATATATACATACACACATATATATATACATACACATATATACATACATACACATACATACATATACATATATATACATACATATATATACACATACATATATATACACATACATACATATACACATACATACATACATATATACACATACATACATATATACACATACATACATACACATACATACATATATATATACACATACAACACATACAATATGATTTTCATGGATATTTACACATTTTGTCTGTCATAGTTAACATACATACACATATATACATACAGGCATACATACACATATTTTACACATACTTAAAATAAATACATATTTTGCCACACTGTATATAGTATTATAGTATCTATACATTATATATAGTACATTATAGTATCTATACATTGTATATAGTAGTTATAGTATACATACATATATTATACATATATACATATATAGTAGCATGAATTATATATACATACATATAGTATCTATACATTATATATAGTACACATAGTAGCTATACATTATATATAGTAGTACACATAGTATCTATACAATACATATATATAGTTATAGTATCTATGAATTATATATATAGTTATAGTATCTATGAATATATATACACATACATATATATACTATAATTATATATAGTAGTATACATCTATATATTATATACACATACAACCCCACAATGTATTTTCTGAATTTTTATCAGTTTTGTCTGTCATAGTTGAAGTGTACTTATGATGACAATTACAGGCTTCTCATCTTTTTAAGTGGGAGAACTTAAAATAAATACTTTTTTGCCCCACTGTATATAGTAGTTATAGTATCTATGAATTATATATAGTAGTTATAGTATCTATGAATTGTATATAGTAGTTATAGTATCTATGAATTATATATAGTAGTTATAGTAGCTATGAATTATATATAGTAGTTATAGTAGCTATGAATTATATATAGTAGTTATAGTATCTATGAATTATATATAGTAGTTATAGTATCTATGAATTATATATAGTAGTTATAGTATCTATGAATTATATATAGTAGTTATAGTATCTATGAATTATATATAGTAGTTATAGTAGCTATGAATTATATATAGTAGTTATAGTATCTATGAATTATATATAGTAGTTATAGTAGCTATGAATTATATATAGTAGTTATAGTAGCTATGAATTATATATAGTAGTTATAGTAGCTAGGTATTATATATAGTAGTTTTAGTAGCTATGAATTATATATAGTAGTTATAGTATCTATGAATTATACATAGTAGTTATAGTATCTATGAATTATACAGAGTAGTTATAGTAGCTATGAATTATATATAGTAGTTATAGTAGCTAGGTATTATATATAGTTATAGTAGCTGTGAAATATATATAGTAGTTATAGTAGCTAGGTATTATATATAGTAGTTATAGTAGCTATGAATTATATATATATATATGTAGTTATAGTAGCTATGTATTATATATAGTAGTTATAGTAGCTATGAATTATATATAGTTATAGTAACTATGTATTATATATAGTAGTTATAGTAGCTATGAATTATATATAGTAGTTATAGTATCTATGAATTATATATAGTAGTTATAGTATCTATGAATTGTATATAGTAGTTATAGTATCTATGAATTATATATAGTAGTTATAGTAGCTATGAATTATATATAGTAGTTATAGTAACTATGAATTATATATAGTAGCTTATATTATATATAGTAGTTATATAACTATGTATTATAGTAACTATGTATTACATATAGTAGCTATGAATTATATATAGTAGTTATAGTAACTATGTATTACATATAGTAGCTATGTATTCATTCAGTTGTACAACTGACTAGGTATCCCACTTTCCCTTTCCCTATTATATATTTATATATACAGTACCAGTCAAAAGTTTGGACACACCTACTCATTCAAGAGTTTGCCTTTTTACTATTTTCTACATTGTAGAATAATAGTGAAGACATCAAAACTATGAAACACATATGGAATCATGTAGAAACCACAACAAGTGTTAAACACATGGTTTTAGGGGAGCTGGGAGTCTCCTATTGTATTGTGACACTTAAATGGTAAGGACCTTTCGGCCCTACCATGCAGTTCCACCATGTATTGTATACAGTTAAACAGTGGTGTACTTGTCTCCTCGGCTCCATCTCTCTACGCTGGGTGGCTGGTAGGTCTTGGTTCTCTGCATTTCCTCCTTCCAGTGGGGCGGAGTTTCGCTGCTTCCTTGTCCCTCCTCTTCCGAAGCCGAGTGCGACTTAGAGCACGTCGGGGTGTGGTACCTCTGCAGAGAGAACAGAACAGGAAACTAAACCAGACTGACCTACAGCACACTGGTGTTCTGCACGTCACTTCCTCCCCTGATAATCTTGTCCAGCTCCTACACAGAGCTCCCAAAGAGCTGGTTACCTGATTTCCATGAAGTCAACATTGAATGGTTGCTTTAGTGGGGAATTAAAGACCACAGACAGAAAGATGTTTGCTTCTCTTCCATTAAAAAAAGATCTCTCAGGTCATTCAGCAACATCTTGTTGTCTCCGTACCGTTCATCTTATGTCCTTTGAACAGGTTATGCCTTTGTGCAGAGTCCTGATTCAGTCACATTGGGGCTTTAGAGAGACTTCAGACTGGAGAATGTATACCATTGGTATGGTAGGGGTTATAATATGTACCATTGGTAGTGTATGGTAGGGGTTATAATATGTACCATTGGTAGTGTATGGTAGGGGTTATAATATGTACCATTGGTAGTGTATGGTAGGGGTTATAATAGGATAATGTACCATTGGTATCGTATGGTAGGAGTTCTAATAGGATAATGTACCATTGGTATCGTATGGTGGGAGTTATAATATGTACCATTGGTAGTGTATGGTAGGGGTTATAATATGATAATGTACCATTGGTAGTGTATGGTAGGAGTTATAATATGTACCATTGGTAGTGTATGGTAGGGGTTATAATATGATAATGTACCATTGGTATCGTATGGTGGGAGTTATAATATGATAATGTACCATTGGTATCGTATGGTAGGAGTTATAATATGATAATGTACCATTGCTATCGTATGGTAGGAGTTATAATATGTACCATTGGTATCGTATGGTAGGAGTTATAATATGATAATGTACCATTGGTATCGTATGGTAGGAGTTATAATATGTACCATTGGTATCGTATGGTAGGAGTTATAATAGGATAATGTGCCATTGGTATAGTATGGTAGTAGTTATAATAGGATAATGTACCATTGGTATAGTATGGTAGGAGTTATAATATGTACCATTGGTATCGTATGGTAGGAGTTCTAATAGGATAATGTACCATTGGTATAGTATGGTAATGGGTATAATAGGATAATGTACCATTGGTATAGTATTGTAGTAGTTAAAATAGGATAATGTACCATTGTCCCTCTGCCTTTGATCTTGCGTCCAGACTTGGTGACTGACTGCTTCAGGTCATTGGGAAGGGAGGAGACCTCTGGCTTAGTTCTGGAAATAACATGAACACAATTATAGACAAACAAACTGGAAGCCATTTGGTTTTCAGTTTAGGTCATTTTGAGGCTTAAATGGCTGGGGGGGCAGTATCGAGTAGCTTGGATGAATAAGGTGCCCAGAGTAAACTGCCTGCTACTCAGTCCCATTTGCTAATATATGCATATTATTAGTATATTTGGATAGAGAACACAATGAAGTTTCTCAAACTGTTTGAATGATGTCTGTGAGTATAACAGAACTCATATGGCAGGCAAAAACCTGAGAAAAAATCCAACCAGGAAGTGGGAAATCTGAGGTTGGTCATTTTTCAACTCGTACCCTATTGAAGATACAGTGGGATATTGGTCATGTTGCACTTCCTAGGGCTTCCACTAGATGTCAACAGTCTTTAGAAACTTGCTTGAGGCTTCTACTGTAAAGGAGGGGCTCATAAGGGCTCTTTGAGTCAGTGGTCTGGCAGAGTGCCACAAGCTCGTGACGCTCGTTCAGATGAGGTAGCTCGCGTTCCATTGCTTTTCTACAGACAAAGGAATTCTCCGGTTGGAACATTATTGAAGATTTATGTTAAAAACATCCTAAAGATTGATTCTATACATCGTTTGACATGTTTCTACGGACTGTAACGGAACTTTGACATTTCGTCTGCTCCTAGTGAACGCGCTTCGTAACTTTGAATCCACATCAATTATGGATATTATCGAACAAATCAAACATTTATTGTTTAACTGGGATTCCTGGGAGTGCATTCTGATGAAGATCATCAAAGGTAAGTGAATATTTATAATGTTATTTCTGTTGACTGCACAATATGCGCTGGATCGGTTTGGCTCGTTTGGTCTCTGAGCACCGTACTCAGATTATTGCATGGTTTGCTTTTTCCGTAAAGCTTTTTTTAAATCTGACACACCGGTTGCATTAAGGAGAAGTGTATCTAAAGTTCCATGCATAACACTTGTATTTTCATCAACATTTATTATGAGAATTTCTGTAAATTGATGTGGCTCTGCAAAATCACCGGATGTTTTTGGAACTACTGAACATAACGCACGAATGTAAACTAAAAATACACTGCTCAAAAAAATAAAGGGAACACTAAAATAACACATCCTAGATCTGAATGAAATATTCTTATTAAATACTTTTTTCTTTACATAGTTGAATGTGCTGACAACAAAATCACACAAAAATTATCAATGGGAATCAAATTTATCAAGTCACACTCAAAATCAAAGTGGAAAACCACACTCCAGGCTGATCCAACTTTGATGTAATGTCCTTAAAACAAGTCAAAATGAGGCTCAGTAGTGTCTGTGGCCTCCACGTGCCTGTATGACCTCCCTACAACGCCTGGGAATGCTTCTGATGAGGTTGCGGATGGTCTCCTGAGGGATCTCCTCCCAGACCTGGACTAAAGCATCCGCCGACTCCTGGAAAGTCTGTGGTGCAACGTGGCGTTGGTGGATGGAGCGAGACATGATGTCCCAGATGTGCTCAATTGGATTCAGGTCTGGGGAGAGGGCGGGCCAGTCCATAGCATCAATGACTTCCTCTTGCAGGAACTGCTGACACACTCCAGCCACATGAGGTCTAGCATTGTCTTGCATTAGGAGGAACCCAGGGCCAACCGCACCAGCATATGGTCTCACAAGGGGTCTGAGGATCTCATCTCGGTACCTAATGGCAGTCAGGCTACCTCTGTCTGGCGAGCACATGGAGGGCTGTGCGGCCCCCCAAAGATATGCCACCCCACACCATGACGGACCCACCGCCAAACCGGTCATGCTGGAGGATGTTGCAGGCAGCAGAACGTTCTCCACGGCGTCTACAGACTCTGTCACATGTGCTCAGTGTGAACCTGCTTTCATCTGTGAAGAGCACAGGGCGCCAGTGGTGAATTTGCCAATCTTGGTGTTTTCTGGCAAATGCCAAACGTCCTGCACGGTGTTGGGCTGTAAGCACAACCCCCACCTGTGGACGTCGGGCCCTCATACTACCCTCATGGAGTCTGTTTCTGACCGTTTGAGCAGACACATGCACATTTGTGGCCTGCTGGAGGTCATTTTGCAGGGCTCTGGCAGTGCTCCTCCTGCTCCTCCTTGCACAAAGGCGGAGGTAGCGGTCCTGCTGCTGGGTTGTTGCCCTCCTACGGCCTCCTCCACGTCTCCTGATGTACTGGCCTGTTTCCTGGTAGCGCCTCCATGCTCTGGACTCTACGCTGACAGACACAGCAAACCTTCTTGCCACAGCTTGCATTGATGTACCATCCTGGATGAGCTGCACTACCTGAGCCACTTGTGTGGGTTGTAGACTCATGCTACCACTTGAGTGAAAGCACCGCCAGCATTCAAAAGTGACCAAAACATCAGCCAGGAAGCATAGGAACTGAGAAGTGGTCTGTGGTCCCCACCTGCAGAACCACTCCTTTATTAGGGGTGGCTTGCTAAGCTAATTGCCTATAATTTCCACCTGTTGTCTATTCCATTTGCACAACAGTATGTGCAATTTATTGTCAATCAGTGTTGTTTCCTAAGTGGACAGTTTGATTTCACAGAAGTGTGATTGACTTGGAGGTACATTGTGTTGTTTAAGTGTTCCCTTTATTTTTTTGAGCAGTGTATAAACTTTATCGAACAAAACATACATGTTTTGTGCAACATGAAGTCCTATGTGTCACGCCTTGGTCAATATGTTTTGTGTTTTCGTTATATATTTTTGGTCAGGCCAGGGTGTGACATGGGTTATGTGTTGTGTTCGTATTGGGGTTTTATTAGCATTGGGATTGTGTATGATTAGGGGTGTGTCTAGTTAGGCTTGGCTGCCTGAGGCGGTTCTCAATCAGAGTCAGGTGATTCTCGTTGTCTCGGATTGGGAACCGTATTTAGGTAGCCTGAGTTTCACTTTGTATCTTGTGGGTGATTGTTCCTGTCTCAGTGTAGTGTTCACCAGATAGGCTGTAATAAGTTTCACGTTCCGTTTGTTGTTTTCATTTTTATAAGTTATTTCATGTATTGTTCCGTTTTCCTTCATTAAAGAAACATGAGTAACCACCACGCTGCATTTCGGTCCGACTCTCTTTCAACAACAGACGAACGCCGTTACACTATGAGTGTCATCTGATGAAGATCAAAGGTTAGTGATTAATTCTCTCTCTATTTCTGATTTTTGTGACTCCTCTCTTTGGCTGGAAAAATGGCCGTGTTTTTCTGTCACTTGGCTCTGACCTAACATAATCGTTTGTGGTGCTTTCGCCGTAAGTCTATTTGAAATCGGACACTGTGGTGGGATTAACAAGAAGTGTATCTTTAAAATGGTGTGAAATACTTCTATGTTTGAGGAATTTTAATTATGGGATTTCTGTTGTTTTGAATTTGGCGCCCTGCACTTTCACTGGCTGTTGTCATATCGATCTTGTTAGCGGGATCTCAGCCTTAAGAAGTTAACCTGTTAATCCTACCCCCTACTTTTTCGAACATTCTGTTAAAAATCGCGCAACATTTCACTGTCCTGCTACTCATGCCAGGAATATAGTATATGCATATGATTAGTATGAGTGGATAGAAAACACTGACATTTCTAAAACTGGTTAAATCACGGCTGTGACTATAACAGAACGTGCGTTTCATCGAAAAGCGCAGGAAAATCTGATCACTGAAAACTGGAAAATATATCAATGTGCCACTTGCATGTATTGTTGAATGGAAACCAAATTACATGGGGCCGAGATTGCAATTCCTACAGCTTCCACACGATGTCACCAGTCTTGTCATTTGCCTAGGCTTTGTTTCTTGGTCAAACGAACAAGAGACAGCCCATTTCCTCCGGTCTCCGACAGGATGTTTTGGATGGGAAATATCCGGACATGATTTCAAGACGTGGAGCTATTGAATACACATCGCCCCGTGATCAATTTGATAGATTATTAACGTTTTGTGAAAGTTTATCGTCGACTTTTTTAATTTAAAAAAATGACGTTGCGTTATAAAACGCTGTTTTTTCCTTGATCACACAGTCTTCATAGATCGATATCTAGGCTATATATGGACCGATTTAATCGAAAAAAAGACCCAATAGTGATGTTTATGGGACATCTAGGAGTGCCAACAAAGAAGATCGTCAAAGGTAATGAATGTTTTATATTTTATTTCTGCGTTTTGTGTAGCGCCGACTATGCTAATTATTTTGTTTACGTCCCCTTCGGGTATTTCGGGGTGTTGCATGCTATCAGATAATAGCTTCTCATGCTTTCGCCGAAAAGCATTTTAAAAATCTGACTTGTTGGCTGGATTCACAACGAGTGTAGCTTTAATTTAGTACCCTGCATGTGTGTTTTAATGAACGTTTGAGTTCCGGGTCGACGTAAGAGGTTAACAGGTTTAGTAACAGAGAGAGGGTTAGTATCAGAGATAGACTGACGTGTCTGGATGGTCCTCCTGACCCGGCTGGTCTCTCCTCAATAGGAAGCGGTTCTCAGGAACAGGAGGGATCTCCTCTGGACGAACTACTGGTTTCTCTCTCTTCAAACCACTCTGCTCCTTCCCTCCACCCTCCTCCTCCACAGCTACCGCCACCATCCCTCCATCCACAGGGCTGTGAGAAAATTATTGAGTGAGCAGCAACAAAAAACGTACCAATTAAAAAAACATCACAACCGTGGAATGTAAAGAGATTTGAATGTGCAGGAGAGTTGCACATCACAATAAGCCCGAAATGTCTTGTGAATAATTTAGCCGTATTGGTGTGAGGTAGTCCACAGTGAACCTCACCCCTTTAGACCAGGCTCCACCCTGTCAGTGTGACCCTCTCTCTTCACCTCCCTCTCTCTCCTCCTCTTCTTGGAGCGTTTGCTCTTGGAGTGTCTCTTTCGCCTGTGGTGGTGGTGCTTCTCCTCAGATTCACTCCCAGACTCCAGAGAGGAGAACTGAGAGGAGCCGGGAGAACTGAGGGAGGAGTCTGCAGAATGCGACCGCCGCTTCCTCTTTCCTTCCAGAACTACAGAACACAGAGAGACAGAGAGACAAGAGAGACAAGAGAGACACAGAGAGACAGAAACAGACAGAGTGAGTGAAAGACACACAGCGAGAGAGAGAGAAACAAACACACAGCGAGAGAGAGAGAAACACAAACACACAGCGAGACAGACAGACAGAGACACAGAATGAGAGATACAGCGAGACAGACAGACAGAGACACAGAATGAGAGATACAGCGAGACAGACAGACAGAGACACAGAATGAGAGATACAGCGAGACAGACAGACAGACAGACACAGAATGAGAGATACAGACAGAGACAGACAGACAGAGACACAGAATGAGAGATACAGCGAGACAGACAGACAGAGACACAGAATGAGAGATACAGCGAGACAGACAGACAGAGACACAGAATGAGAGATACAGCGAGACAGACAGACAGAGACACAGAATGAGAGATACAGCGAGACAGACAGACAGAGACACAGAATGAGAGATACAGCGAGACAGGTTCCAGAGTTCCAAATTGAGCAGAAGCTGCTGAAAAAAACAAGCTCCTATGGTTTTTAGATTTAAGTACATTAGTGTGTGAGGAGGGGGGTTCCAAATTGACACAAAAAAAACAAGCTCCTATGGTTTTTAGATTTAAGTACATTAGTGTGTGAGGAGGGGGGGGGGACACAAAACAAGCAACAAAGATAAGCTTTTGAAGAAGTTACTATTTTTATAAAATTGTACAGTTATCTTAGCTAGCTGAATTGTTTACCAGTTGCTAAGCAGTTGATGGGACTCTCCTAAAATAAGCTAGCTAGCTAAATAATAGAAAGACAAAAGAACAGAAGACAAAGGACATTAAAGTAAAGACACTAGAGACAGTAATACAAGAAACAATGCTGTTTTGGAAAAGGTAGGCTTCTATTGCAGCGTTGTGGCCAACATCACCAGCGTTGCTATGGAAACTATTTACCCACCAGACATCCAGACAGAGAAAGATAAGAGAAACGTTTCAAAGGCTTGATGATGGGACAGAACCATGAATGTATGTTTGCAGAGCTTACCAGTTACAAAACAAGAACCAATGTAATATTTAATACCAAACGAGGGCACGTATGAAGAAGGGTCATTTGCATCAGCCAAGGCTGTCAGATCAGCATTTTGGAAGAAGCTGACCAGAGAAACAGGTGTCAAGCTGTCAACTTCTACAATAAAGGAATTGTATTGATACAAGACAATGATTCAAGCCTCAAGGCTTTTGAGAATATGTTTGCTACCCTAAAAGTAGAAGCTGAGGAAAAAGTAGAGGGAGATGACGGAGAAAAGCCCCAACAGCCTCTGTGACGCAGCAAGAAGCCCTCTACCTACCTCACCTGTAGCAGACAGAGCCAAGAACATGCCTAAAACACCAAGAACACCATTAAAATGAAAATAAACTATTTTCTTAACTCTATTTTTGAGCTGCACTGTTGGTTAGGGGCTCGTAAGTAAGCATTTCATGGGAAGGTTGGTGTATTCGGCTCATCTGACAAATACAATTTGATTTATGAACAAAAGGTTTTCAACATAATCCAGGGAGAATCAGGAATTCCCCAGGGAAGCTGTCTAGGCCCCTTTTTTCAATCTTTACTAACGACATTCCACTGGCTTTGAGTAAGGCCAGTGTGTCGATGTGTGCAGAGGACTCAACACTATACACGTCAGTTACTAGAGACTGAAATGACTTCAACACTTAACAAAGAGCTGCAGTTAGTTTCAGAATGGATGGCAAGGAATAAGTTAGTCCTAAATATATAAACAATTTAAACCATTGTATTTGGGACAAATCATGCACTAAACCTAAGAAAAATCGTGTAAAAAATAATGTGGAAATGAGGTGACTAAATTACTTGGAGTAACCCTGGATGGTAAACTATCATGGTGAAAACATATTGATACAACAGAGGCTAAAATGTGGAGAAGTCTGCCTATAATAAAGTGCTGCTCTCCCTTCTTAACAGCACTGTCAACAAGGCAGGTCCTACAGGCCCTAGTTTCTACCTTCTTAACAACACTATCAACAAGGCAGGTCCTACAGGCCCTAGTTTCTACCTTCTTAACAACACTATCAACAAGGCAGGTCCTACAGGCCCTAGTTTCTACCTTCTTAACAGCACTATCAACAAGGCAGGTCCTACAGGCCCTAGTTTCTACCTTCTTAACAGCACTATCAACAAGGCAGGTCCTACAGGCCCTAGTTTCTACCTTCTTAACAACACTATCAACAAGGCAGGTCCTACAGGCCCTAGTTTCTACCTTCTTAACAACACTGTCAACAAGGCAGGTCCTACAGGCCCTAGTTTCTACCTTCTTAACAACACTGTCAACAAGGCAGGTCCTACAGGCCCTAGTTTTGTTGCACCTGGACTACTGTTCAGTCGTGTGGTCAGGTGACACAAAAAAGGACTTAGGAAAATTGCAATTGGCTCAAAACAGGGCAGCACGGCTGGCCCTTGGATGTACACAGAGAGCTAATATTAATAATATGCATGTCAATCTCTCCTGGCTGAAAGTGGAGTAGAGATGGACTTCATCACTACTTTTATTTATGAGAAGTATTGACATGTTGAATGCACCAAGCTGTCTGTCCAAACGACTGGCACACAGCTCGGACACCCATGCATACCCCACAAGACATGCCACCAGAGGTCTCTTTACAGTCCCCAAGTCCAGAACAGACTATGGGAGGCGCACAGTACTACATAGAGCCATGACTACATGGAACTCTATTCCACATCAAGCAAATGATAACGCAGTAGAATCAGATTTTAAAAAACAGCGGGGACTGTAAAGCAACACAAACACGATAACATACGTTGAGCCAGTAACCAAAAGGTTGCTGGATCAAATCCCAGAGCTGACAAGGTAAACATCTCCTGTTCTGCCCATGAACAAGGCAGTTAACCCACTGTTCCCCGGTAGGCTGTCATTGTAAATAAGATTTTTTTCTTAACTGACTTGCATAGTTAAATAAAAAGTTAAATACACACGAATGCATGGATTTTGTGTTGTAGATATGTGTTAGTAGAGTTGGGGCCTGAGTGCACACAGTGTGTTGTGAATTCTGTAATGAATATATTGTTTTTAAAATTGTATAACTGCCTTCATGTTGCTGGACTCTAGGAAGAGTAGCTGCTGCCTTGACTGGAACTAATGGGGATCCATAATAAACCCCAGGAAGAGTAGCTGCTGCCTTGGCAGGAACTAATGGGGTCCCATAATAAACCCCAGGAAGAGTAGCTGCTGCCTTGACAGGAACTAATGGGGATCCATAATAAACACCAGGAAGAGTAGCTGCTGCCTTGGCAGGAACTAATGGGGATCCATAATAAACCCCAGGAAGAGTAGCTGCTGCCTTGACAGGAACTAATGGGGATCCATAATAAAACCCAGGAAGAGTAGCTGCTGCCTTGTCAGGAACTAATGGGGACCCATAATAAACCCCAGGAAGAGTAGCTGCTGCCTTGGCAGGAACTAATGGGGATCCATAATAAACCCCAGGAAGAGTAGCTGCTGCCTTGGCAGGAACTAATGGGGATCCATAATAAACCCTAGGAAGAGTAGCTGCTGCCTTGGCAGGAACTAATGAGGATCCATAATAAACCCCAGGAAGAGTAGCTGCTGCCTTGACAGGAACTAATGGGGACCCATAATAAACCCCAGGAAGAGTAGCTGCTGCCTTGGCAGGAACTAATGGGGATCCATAATAAACCCCAGGAAGAGTAGCTGCTGCCTTGGCAGGAACTAATGGGGATCCATAATAAACCCCAGGAAGAGTAGCTGCTGCCTTGGCAGGAACTAATGATCCATAATAAACCCCAGGAAGAGTAGCTGCTGCCTTGACAGGAACTAATGGGGATCCATAATAAACCCCAGGAAGAGTAGCTGCTGCCTTGTCAGGAACTAATGGGGACCCATAATAAACCCCAGGAAGAGTAGCTGCTGCCTTGGCAGGAACTAATGGGGATCCATAATAAACCCCAGGAAGAGTAATTGCTGCCTTGGCAGGAACTAATGGGGATACATAATAAACCCCAGGAAGAGTAGCTGCTGCCTTGGCAGGAACTAATGGAGATTACATTTACATTTAAGTAATTTAGCAGACGCTCTTATCCAGAGCGACTTACAAATTGGTGCGTTCACCTTATGACATCCAGTGGAACAGCCACTTTACAATAGTGCATCTAAATCGTTTAAGGGGGGTGAGAAGGATTACTTTATCCTATCCTAGGTATTCCTTAAAGAGGTGGGGTTTCAGGTGTCTCCGGAAGGTGGTGATCGACTCCGCTGTCCTGGCGTCGTGAGGGAGTTTGTTCCACCATTGGGGGGCCAGAGCAGCGAACAAATTGTATAAATACAATACAAACTACCAGTCTAGTTAAATAGCTACGGGATAACACAGGAGTGAATGACAGATAAGTCACTCCATGGAGGCAGTGTGGTCCCTACCATCGTTGGCTGACTTAGTGATGAGCTGACCACAGTCCATCACCCTAACATCAGCGTACGGCCTGCTGGCTCCGTCCGTCTTCAGACCCTCAATCCTCTTGATCACCTCAAAGCCTGAGATGACCAGGCCAAACACCACATGGACCCTGCAGGGAGGAGAAAGGGTCAGAGAGGGGTGGAGAGGTTAGGGACCACAGTACCACAGCGAGGTTAGACACTGAAAATAATACAACTGGGAGAGGTTAGGGCCAACCAAGATAGTTGTATTGATTAATTTTATGTGCCAAGTAAACCTTCTCTGGAGCTGCAAGGTAGTGAGACAAGACATACCCATCGAGATGAGGTGCTGTCTTGGTGGTTCTGTTCGAGGAACCAGGGTTACAGTCCAGTATGGCCCGGGCAGAATTATGGAACACAGCGAGAAAGGAGGGAGAGAATGAGAGGACGTCATGGCAACCAAAACACAGGTAGAAACCACGGCCATTATTACATAGCATTTATCTGCAACACCTCTTGGAATTATTTTTTTTTAATTAAAAAAATGTAATGACCAAGTATACTGGGCTTAAAGGAAGAGCTATAGTTGAAGTATTCTGTTATGAGGTGAGGACAGGTGTGTGTGTGTTGAGGTATTCTGTTATGAGGTGAGGACAGGTGTGTGTGTTGAGGTATTCTGTTATGAGGTGAGGACAGGTGTGTGTTGAGGTATTCTGTAATGAGGTGAGGACAGGTGTGTGTGTGAGGTATTCTGTAATGAGGTGAAGACTGGTGTGTGTTGAGGTATTCTGTAATGAGGTGAGGACAGGTGTGTGTGTTTGTGTGTGTGTGAGGTATTCTGTAATGAGGTGAGGACTGGTGTGTGTTGAGGTATTCTGTAATGAGGTGAGGACTGGTGTGTGTGTGTGTGTTTGTGTGTGTTGAGGTATTCCGCTATCAGGTGAGGACAGGTGTGTGTGTGTATTGAGGTATTATGTTATGAGGTGAGGACAGGTGTGTGTTGAGGTATTATGTTATGAGGTGAGGACAGGTGTGTGTGTGTATTGAGGTATTATGTTATGAGGTGAGGACAGGTGTGTGTGTGAGGTATTCTGTAATGAGGTGAAGACTGGTGTGTGTGTGAGGTATTCTGTAATGAGGTGAAGACTGGTGTGTGTGTGAGGTATTCTGTAATGAGGTGAAGACTGGTGTGTGTGTGAGGTATTCTGTAATGAGGTGAGGACAGGTGTGTATTGAGGTATTCTGTAATGAGGTGAGGACAGGTGTGTGTGTGTGTTGAGGTATTATGTTATGAGGTGAGGACAGGTGTGTGTTGAGGTATTATGTTATGAGGTGAGGACAGGTTTGTGTTGAGGTATTCTGTAATGGGGCGGCAGGGTAGCCTAGTGGTTAGAGCGTTGGACTATTAACCGAAAGGTTGCAAGTTCGAATCCCCGAGCTGACAAATGTACAAATCTGTCGTTCTGCCCCTGAACAGGCAGTTAACCCACTGCTCCCAGGCCGTCATTGAAAATAAGAATTTGTTCTTAACTGACTTACCTAGTAAAATAAAGGTACAAAAAAAAGAAAAAAGAAAATGAGGTGAGGACTGGTGTGTGTGTGTGTTGAGGTAATCTGTAATGAGGTGAGGACTGGTGTGTGTGTGTGTGTATGTTGAGGTATTCTGACATCAGGTGAGGACAGGTGTGTGTGTGTGTGTATGTTGAGGTATTCTGACATCAGGTGAGGACAGGTGTTGAGGTATTCTGGAGCCCTGAACAACAGAACCTTTTGTGACAACACAGTCATTGTCATGCTATACCATCATGGCGAAATGTCAAATGACTCACTGTGCTCAATGTCAGAAGAAGACAATACATGTTCACACTACAACAATATATTATCTAGATGGATGTTCAAATGACTGCTGGCTCTGTTGTGTTGCTGCCCTGGTGCAGTAGAAAAGAGGCTGTGTTCATAGTGTACATTAAGTTACGGCCCTAGAAAATCCCTTTAATTTCTTGGCCTGATTCCATCTAGTTTTTCTCCAAATTCTGTTTCTTTGTTTAGTTTTTCCAGGTTTCTATTTTTCAGAAATGGTTCAGGTTTTCGCTCTCAAAATCACACCTTTTTAGAATCGAAAAACAACCAAATTTGATGTTTTAAGTTCACAACCATGCTTAAACCACATCAGGAGACCCCTTTTGAGATCTGGGAAAAATTCTTTAACTCAACTGCGCACCAGCCAGAGACCGAATTTGCAAAACAAAATAGCCACTGGACTGAGGCAAATAATCATGATGTTCTGGGAAAGTAGGCATAGGTTACATTGTAATTAACATTCAATTGAGAAGGTTTTTGGGAAAGTCATTACATTAGCATCATCGCTAACAGCTACTACAAAAAGTGGTAGACAAACGCGCACACAGACATTCCCGCGCTGTTGACTCTTCATGTTTTACGATAATATGGGGAAAATAAATTACTTTTCTAATAAATGCAATACATTTAGTTAATGCATTTTTTTTTTAATATTGTTGAATTCCATTTTAATTGTCTGGATTCCGTGATTGCATCCTCATTCTCCGCAGCATGGATTCTATAGGGCCCTACTAAGTTTAAAACAGACTTGTGAATGAGAGATAAAAGACAGACAGACAGGAGAAGAGAGAGAAACAGAAACAGCCCCGGAGACATATTACCTTGGAAGACCACGATGACTTTCTGCAAATTTTACACAAAAATGGCAAGAGAAACATTTTAACTTATTTGTGTAAAAAAAATAAGGAATCCATGTTTGTTTATTTCTGTGCATTAAAGCACATCGACTGACTGAAGGGGAGAAGGGATGCAAAATTCAGACAACATGATGCTATTCTGCAGTGCTTAGCCCTGACGTAACACAAATAGACAGGCCTCTATTCTGCAGTGCTTAGCCCTAACATAATATATACAAGTTGAAGTCGGAAGTTTACAAACACTTAGGTTGGAGTCATTTAAATTCATTTTTCAACCAATCCATAAATTTCTTGTTAACAAAATATATAGTTTAGCCAAGTCGGTTAGGATATCTACTTTGTGCACGACACAAGTACTTTTTCCAACAATTGTTTACAGACAGATTATTTGGGCGGCAGGGTAGCCTAGTGGTTAGAGCGTTGGACTAGTAACCGAAAGGTTGCAAGTTCGAATACCCGAGCTGACAAGGTACAAATCTGTCGTTCTGCCCCTGAACAGGCAGTTAACCCACTGTTCCCAGGCCGTCATTGAAAATAAGAATTTGTTCTTAACTGACTTGCCTAGTAAAATAAAGGTAAAATAAATAAAATGTTGTGGGGGTGCTTTGCTGCAGGAGGGACTGGTGCACTTCACAAAATAGATAGCATCATGAGGTAGGAAGCTTGTGGAAGGCTACCCGAAACGTTTGACCCAAGTTAAACAATTTAAAGGCAATGCTACCCAAATACTAATTGAGTGTATGTAAACTTCTGACCCACTGGGAATGTGATGAAATAAATTAAAGCTGAAATAAATAAATAATTCTCTCTACTTTATTCTGACATTTCACATTCTTAAAATAAAGTGGTGACCCTTACTGACCTAAAACAGGGAATTTTTGCTAGGATTAAATGTCAGGAATTGTGAAAAATTGAGTTTAAATCTATTTGGCTAAGGTGTATGTAAACTTCCGACTTCACCTGTATATAGCCCTGGCATAATACACAGACAGGCCTCAGATAAACAGCAAAACAAATGCCATCTCATGTACAAACCTGTCAACCAGAAAGCTTAGTAAATGTTATGGCACCATCATGAATTTCTACTCACATGAAGAATTGGGACCCGTTGGTGTGTTTGCCGCGGTTGGCCATGGACAACAGGAAAGCTCGGTCGTGTTTGAGAATAAAGTTCTCGTCTATTTGAGAGAGAGAGAGGCAGGGACAATCTGTGAGATTTACACCTCTCACTGTCTGTGGTGGAGGTGGTGAGAGAGAGGGATAGAGATGGATAGAGGGAGTGAGAGAGAGAGGGATGATAGAGGAATGGAAAAAGGAATAGAGAGAGAAAGAGAGGGATAGACAGCGAGAGATCGCGAGGGATAGAGAGAGGAGGGATAGAGAGAGATCGAGAGAGAGAGGGATAGAGAGAGAGAGATAGAGAAAGAGAGAAAGAGAGGGATAGAGTGCGAGATCACGTGTCCTCCCAGTATAGGACTGACAGATCAATAACCTGAGATAGAATAGAGGTTCTAATAATGTGATCACTAAAACAATCATCCCTCACCTTCAGACTGCTACATCCCTCACCTTCAGACTGCTACATCCCTCACCTTTGTTGACATACATTAAATCGCCCCCGACCACCACTCTGCCCCCCGCCCCCTACCACCGCTCTGCTCACCGCCCTGCTCACTACCCTACCTGGAAAAGCTAATAACAGTGACACGGCTTGAGTGGCTACAGCTAACAGGAATTGAAAGGTAGAAACCCCCGGAGCAGGACACCATCAACTGGCTGGCTGGTTGACTGACTAACTGGCTTGCTGACTGGCTAGCTCAGGGGTTCCCAAACATTTTATTAACTGTGGGACACACCTGGGGAGGTGTCCATTTCCCCGGGAACCACCAGAAAAACCTAACTTAGACCAAAGTAGTAAAAAAAACTTAATCCCAAACATTTATATTCTCATCGGTAAGCTTTAATGGCAAATTTGAAGTAAATTACTAGAAAATAGCAAATTATTAATGGACAACAGATTTAGTTCCAAATAGTTCAAATTCATTGAATTAGCCCATAGCTATCATTGATAGGTCTATAGTAATTATTGATTTAGTATTAATATACATTATCATTGATAGGTCTATAGTAATTATTGATTTAGTATTAATATACATTATCATTGATAGGTCTATAGTAATTATTGATTTAGTATTAATATACATTATCATTGATAGGCCTATAGTAATTAGTTATCTAGCATAGATGTACGTTATCATTGATAAGTCTATAGTAATTATTGATGTAGTATTAATATACACTCCCGATCAAGAGTTTTAGAAGACCGACTCAATTCCAGGGTTTTTCTCTATTCTCTACAGTGTAGAATAATAGTGAAGACAACAAAACTATGAAATAACATGTAGTAACCAAAAAAGTTTTAAATAAGTCAAAATAAATTATATATATTTGAGATTCTTCAAATAGCCACCCTTTGCCTTGATGACAGCTTTGCACACGCTTAGCATTCTCTCAACCAGCTTCATCAAATCAATCAAATTTATAAAGCCCTTCGTACACCAGCTGATATCACAAAGTGCTGTACAGTGCTGTACAGAAATCCAAACAGCAAGCAATGCAGGTGTAGAAGCACGGTGGCTAGGAAAAACTCCCTAGAAAAGGCCAGAACCTAGAAAGAAACCTAGAAAGGAACCAGGCTATGAGGGGTGGCCAGTCCTCTTCTGGCTGCCGGGTAGAGATTATAACAGAACATGGCCAAGATGTTCAAATGTTTATAGATGACCAGCAGGGTCAAATAATAATAATAATGACAGTGGTTGTCGAGGGTGCAACAGGTCAGCACCTCAGGAGTAAAGAGAGAAAGAAAGAGATAATTAAATTAGAAACAGCATACTTAAATTCACACAGGACCACGGATAAGACAGGAGAAGTACTCCAGATATAACAAACTGACCCTAGCCCCGCGACACAAACTACTGCAGCATAATACTGGAGCCTGAGACAGGAGGGGGTCGGGAGACACTGTAGCCCCATCCGATGATTCCCCCGGACAGGGCCAAACAGGAAGGATATAACCCCACCCACTGCCAAAGCACAGCCCCCACACCACTAGATGGATATCTTCAACCACCAACTTACCATCCTGAGACAAGGCCAAGTATAGCCCACAAAGATCTCCCCCACGGCATTACCCAAGGGGGGGCGCTAACCCAGACAGGAAGATCACGTCAGTGACTCAACCCACTCAAGTGACGCACCCCTCATAGGGACGGCATGAAAGAGCACCAGTAAGCTAGTGACTCAGCCCCTGTAATAGGGTTAGAGGCAGAGAATCCCAGTGTAGAGAGGGGAACCGGCCAGGGTAGTATTCACCTAGAACGCATTTCAATTAACAGGTGTGCCTTCTTAAAAGCTCATTTGTGGAATTTAATGTGTTTGAGCCAATCAGTTGTGTTGTGACAAGGTAGGGGGGTAATAAGATAGAGTTGGTTGAGAGCGGTCTTAGTGCCAGCTACGCTTTCTGGTGGTAAATAGATGGCTACAGATGAGAACTCTCTTGGTAGATATGATAAGCTGTAGACCACACTAAGGTACTCTACCTCAGGAGAGCAATACCTTGAGACTTCTTTAATATTAGACATCGCGCACGAGCTGTTACTGACAAAAATATACACACCCCCACCCATCATCTTACCAGAGGTAGCGTCTCTGTTCTGCCGGTGCATGGAAAATCCCGCCAGCTCTATATTGTCCGTTTCACCGACACGTGGCTGAACGAAGAAACATCAGATGTTGCAGTTTTTAATGTCCCGTTGGTAGGATAACCGTAATATTAGGTCATTTATTTCCCTAACAATTGCACATTAGCAAGAAGAATGGAAGGCATTTGGAGTTTATTCGCTCGCCTCCGGATTCTCAGAAGGATCCCTGATCTGCGTCCCCTTTCCCAGCGTTTTTTCTTCACCCAAAAAAGGCGTGGATCTGTGCCTGTTAGAGCAGGATATCCTTCTCGTCGGACTTGTTAAAAGAAAAAGTTTCTTCCTGTCCGTGGTGAGTAATCACTTTTCTGAAAGTCCAAAAGTTCTATTCGGTCATAAGAGACAGAAGCAGCAAAAAAAATGGCACATTTGGTTGGGAGAATGTAAAACATCGGCTATGGTCTCTGCGCCATCTCTGCAGCAGAGGTTACTCTGGGTCTTCCTTTCCTGTGGCGATCCTCATGAGAGCCTGTTTCATCATAGAACTTGATTTTTGCGACTGAACTTGAATACATTTTCAAAGTTCTTGAAATTTTCCAGGTTGACTGACCTTCATGTCTTCAAATCTTTCTAGGGCAGGCGTTCCGCTAGCGAAACCCCTCGACAACATTCCACTCAAAAGGCAGCGCGCGAAATTCAAAAATATTTTTTTGAAATATGTAACTTTCACACATTAACAAGTCCAATACAGCAAATGAAAGATAAACTTCTTGTTAATCTACCCATTGTGTCTGATTTCAAAAAGGCTTTACAGTGAAAGCACAACATATGATTATGTTAGGTCATAGCCAAGTCAAAAAAACACAGCCATTTTTCTGCCAAAGATAGGAGTCACAAAAATCAGAAATATAGATAAAATTAATAACTAACCTTTGATGATCTTTATCAGATGACACTCATAGGACATCATGCTACACAATACATGTATGTTTTGTTCGATAATATGCATATTTATATCCAAAAATCTCAGTTTACATTGGCGCGTTATGTGCAGTAATGTTTTGTTTCCAAAACATCCGGTGAGTTTTCAGAAATACTCATAATAAACATTGATAAAAGATACAAGTGTTATTCACAGAATTAAAGATAGACTTCTCCTTAATGCAACCGCGGTGTCAGATTTAAAAAAAAAAAAAAAAACTTTACGTAAAAAGCATAATCTGAGAACGGCACTCAGAGCCCAATCCAGCCAAAGAAATATCCACCATGTTGGAGTCAACAGAACAGAAATAACATTATAAATATTAACTTACCTTTGATGATCTTCATCAGAAGGCACTCCCCCAGGAATCCCAGTTCGACAATAAATGACTGATTTGTTCCATAAAGTCCATAATTTATGTCCAAATTGCCACTTGTTGTTAGCCCAGTAATCCATCTTCATGAAGCGCGAGCACTTCGTCCAGACAAAAACTCGAAAAGTTCCATTACAGGTCGTAGAAACATGTCAAGCGATGTATGGAATCAATCTTTAGGATGTTTTTAACATAAATCATCAATAAGGTTCCAACCGGAGAATTTCATTGTCTGAAGAAAAGCACTGGAATGAGAGCCAACTCTGTCGGGGGCGCGCGTCACAAGCCTGAGACACTCTGCCTGACCCATGACTCAATTCAGCTCCCATTCCCCCCTCCTTTATAGCAGATGTCTGAAACAAGTTTCTAAAGACGGTTGACATCTAGTGGTGGCCATAGGAAGTGCAACTTGACCCCATTCTCCGAGTTGGGCATCTCCGGCGCGGCCCACGCTTGGATTGCGTCCTACCTGACAGGTCGCTCCTACCAGGTGGCGTGGCGAGAATCCGTCTCCACACCACGTGCTCTCACCACTGGTGTCCCCCAGGGCTCTGTTCTAGGCACTCTCCTATTCTCGCTATACACCAAGTCACTTGGCTCTGTCATAACCTCACATGGTCTCTCCTATCATTGCTATGCAGACGACACACAATTAATCTTCTCCTTTCCCCCTTCTGATGACCAGGTGGCGAATCACATCTCTGCATGTCTGGCAGACATATCAGTGTGGATGACGGATCACCACCTCAAGCTGAACCTCGGCAAGACGGAGCTGCTCTTCCTCCCGGGGAAGGACTGCCCGTTCCATGATCTCGCCATCACGGTTGACAACTCCATTGTGTCCTCCTCCCAGAGCGCTAAGAACCTTGGCGTGATCCTGGACAACACCCTGTCGTTCTCAACTAACATCAAGGCGGTGGCCCGTTCCTGTAGGTTCATGCT
Organism: Oncorhynchus nerka; assembly: GCF_034236695.1. NCBI lineage: Eukaryota > Metazoa > Chordata > Actinopteri > Salmoniformes > Salmonidae > Oncorhynchus > Oncorhynchus nerka. The sequence goes on from NC_088417.1 coordinate 1,176,581, forward strand.
CTACAACATCCGCAGAGTACGACCCTGCCTCACACAGGAAGCGGCGCAGGTCCTAATCCAGGCACTTGTCATCTCCCGTCTGGATTACTGCAACTCGCTGTTGGCTGGGCTCCCTGCCTGTGCCATTAAACCCCTACAACTCATCCAGAACGCCGCAGCCCGTCTGGTGTTCAACCTTCCCAAGTTCTCTCATGTCACCCCGCTCCTCCGCTCTCTCCACTGGCTTCCAGTTGAAGCTCGCATCCGCTACAAGACCATGGTGCTTGCCTACGGAGCTGTGAGGGAACGGCACCTCAGTACCTCCAGGCTCTGATCAGGCCCTACACCCAAACAAGGGCACTGCGTTCATCCACCTCTGGCCTGCTCGCCTCCCTACCACTGAGGAAGTACAGTTCCCGCTCAGCCCAGTCAAAACTGTTCGCTGCTCTGGCCCCCCAATGGTGGAACAAACTCCCTCACGACGCCAGGACAGCGGAGTCAATCACCACCTTCCGGAGACACCTGAAACCCCACCTCTTTAAGGAATACCTAGGATAGGATAAAGTAATCCCTCTTACCCCCCTTAAAAGATTTAGATGCACTACTGTTCCACTGGATGTCATAAGGTGAATGCACCAATTTGTAAGTCGCTCTGGATAAGAGCGTCTGCTAAATGACTTAAATGTAAATGTAGACACTGTGTATTCCATTCGGTAGGTCAAGCTTTAAAAAGTCCAACCAGGAGGTTTGTAGTTTGTCTCAGGTTTTCACCTGCCATTTGAGTTCTGTTATACTCACAGACATCATTCAAACAGTTTTAGAAACTTCAGAGTGTTTTATATCCAATACTAATAATAATATGCATATATTAGCATCTGGGACAGAGTAGGAGGCAGTTCACTCTGGGCACGCTATTCATCCAAAAGTGAAAATGCTGCCCCCTATCCCAAAAAGGTTAAAGTAATGATGGACTGTCGTTTCTCTTTGGTTATTTGAGCTGTTCTTGCCATAATATGGACGTGGTCTTTTACCAAATAGGGCCACCTTCTGTATACCACCCCTACCTTGTCACAACACCACTGATTGGCTGAAACGCGTTGAGGAAAGAAATTCCACAAATTAACTTTTAACAAGGCATATCTATTAATTGAAATGCATCTCAAGAAGCTGGTTGCGAGAATGCCAAGTGTGTGTGTAAAGCTGTCATCAAGGCAAAGGGTGGCTACTTTCAAGAATCTCAAATATAAAATAGATTTTGATTTGTTTAACACTTTCTGGTTACCACATGATGCTATGTGTTACTTCATAGTTTTAATGTCTTCACTATTATTCTACATTGTAGAAAATAGTACAATTAAGAAAAACCCTGGAATGAGTAGGTGTGTCCAAACTTTTGACTGGTACTGTATATATATACAGTATATATCAAATCCCGCAACACACCTGGAACCTCGTTGTGGTTTGGGAACCACTGGGCTAGCTGGCTGACTGACAGGCTGGCTGGCTGACTGACAGGCTGGCTGACTGACAGGCTGGCTGACTGACCTAGGCAGACATCTTGTATTGAGCTGGGGGAGGTGGAGTGGTACAGGTTGACATTGTGTTACTGAGCTGAGGACAGTCTCTTACCTTCTCATTTTGCAAAAGACCACACTCTATAAATAAAAGAATATGTTGAACATTTTAGGCAGGAAGATTGGAGCTTGAAATAAAGAAAATAGATTAGCGTCTCCATGCTGAATCACAAAGCTCACTACTAGATACGTTGACTAGATGGAAGGCAATACAACAAAGAGTTAACAGCACAACTTAAAACTGGCAGCTCACCACCAGTTACCTATCTGTCTGTCCATGCAACTACAGGCATGCAGTTGTAGTCTCTAAGATAGAGGTGCACAGCAGCATATTATTTTTTAGATATGAATTCAAAGGGAGATTTACGGTATTATATCCGATTAATAGATCCTACTCCTTACCTTCAAAGTAGCCTCCATATATGGATTCCCCTCCTCTTCCATTGCCTGCAAGAAGATTAAACAGTGAGTTTCCAACATGGCACAGAACAGTAAGAATGTATGGAAATCACGGCAGGGTAAATCAGGGCATCAGATAAATAAATAATAATAAAATAATAATAAATTACCGTTCAAAAGTTTGGGGTCACTTAGAAACTTAGAAACGTTTTTTTTTTTTAAAGGCACATTTTTTTTGTCCATTAAAATAACATCAAATTGATCAGAAATACAGTGTAGACATTGTTAATGTTGTAAATGACTATTGCAGCTGGAAACGGCAGATTTTTTCATGGAATATCTACATAGGCACATTATCAGCAACCATCACTCCTCCCAGTGAAGAGGTGACTCTGGGATGCTGGCCTTCTAGGCAGAGTTGCAAAGAAAAGCCATATCTCAGACTGGCCAATAAAAATAAAAGAATAAGATGGACAAAATAACAGACAGACAGACACTGGACAGAAGAACTTTGCCTAGAAGGCCAGCATCCCGGAGTCGCCTCTTCACTGTTGACTGGTGCTTTGCGGGTACTATTTAATGAAATGTAATTTGAGGACTTGTGAGGCATCTATTTCTCAAACTAGACACTAAATGTACTTGTCCTCTTGCTCAGTTGTGCACCGGGGTCTCCCACTCATCTTTCTATTCTGGTTAGAGCCAATTTGCGCTGTTCTGTGAAGGGAGTAGTACACCGTGTTGTACGAGATCTTCAGTTTCTTGTCAATTTCTCATATGGAATAATAGCCTAGACTGAAGAGTTTCAGAAGAAAGGTCTTCGTTTGTGGCCATTTTGAGCCTGTAATCGAACCCACACATGCTGATGCTCCAGATACTCAACTAGTCTAAAGGAGGCCAGTTGTATTGCTTCTTTAATCAGAACAGTTTTCAGCTGTGCTAACATAATTGCAAAAGGATTTTCTAATGATCAAATAGACTTTTAAAATTATAAACTTGGATTAGCTAACACAACGTGCCATTGGAACACAGGAGTGATGGTTGCTGATAATGGGCCTCTGTACGCCTATGTAGATATTCCATTGGAACACAGGACTGATGGTTGCTGATAATGTAGATATTCCATTATAAAAAAATCAGCCGTTTCCAGCTACAATAGTCATTTACAACATTAACAATGTCTGCACTCTATTTCTGATCAATTTGATCTTATTTTAATGGACAAAAAAACATGTTTTTCTTTCACACTAACACACTACTGGTCAACAATTTTACAACACCTACTCATTCAAGGGTTTTTCTTTATTTTTACAATTTTCTACATTGTAGAATAATAGTGAAGACATCAAAACTATGAAATAACACAAATGGAATCATGTAGTAACCAAAAAATGTGTTAAACAAATCAAAATATATTTTAGATTCTTCAAAGTAGCCACCCTTTGGCACTAATGAGAGCTTTGCACACTCTTGGCGTTATCTCAACCAGCTTTAAGAGGTAAGGGGTAGTCACCTGGAATGCATTTCAATTAACAGGTGTGCCTTCTTAAAAGTTCATTTGTGGAATTTCTTTCCTCCTTAATGCATTTGAGACAATCAGTTGTGTTGTGACAAGGTAGGGGGGTATTTGGTAAAAGACCAAGTCCATATTATGTCAAGAACAGCTCAAAAAAGCAAAGAGAAACGACAGTCCATCAATACTTTAAGACATGAAGGTCAGTCAATACGGAAAATTTCAAGAACTTTGAAAGTTTCTTCATGTGCAGTCGCAAAAACCATCAAGCCCTATGATGAAACTGGATCTCATGAGGACTACCACAGGAAAGGACCTTGGCTGCAGAGGATAAGTTCATTACAGTTAACTGCACCTCAGCCCCTCAGATTGCAGCCCAAATAAATGCTTCACAGAGTTCAAGTAACAGACACATCTCAACATCAACTGTTCAGAAGAGACTGCGTTGATCAGGCCTTCATGGTCAAATTGCTGCAAAGAAACCACTACTTAAGAACACCAATAAGAAGAAGAGACTTGCTTGGGCTGAGAAACACAAGCAATGGACATTAGGTGGAAATATGTCCTTTGGTTTGATGAGTCCAAATGTGAGATTTTTGCTTCCAACTGCCGTATCTTTGTGAGACGCAGAGTAGGTGAATCCACCTTGAAGCATGGAGCAGGTGTGATGGTGTGTGGGTGCTTTGCTGGTGGCGACACTGTCGGTGATTTATTTTGAATTCAAGGCAAACTTAACCAGCATGGCTACCAAAGCACTCTGCAGCGATATGCCATCCCGTCTGGTTTGGGCTCAACAGGACAATGACCCAAAACACACATCCATGCTGTGTAAGGGCTAATTGACCAAGAGTGATCACCCGACCTCAACCCAATTGAGATGGTTTGGGATGAGTTGGACCACAGAGTGAAGGAAAATCAGCCAACAATTGCCCAGCATATGTGTGAACTGTTGGAAAAATATTCCTCATTCAGCTTATTGAGAGAATGCCAAGAGTTTGCAAAGCTGTCATCAAGGCAAAGGGTGGCTACTTTGAAGAATCTCAAATATCAAATATAGTTTGATTTGTTGAACACTTTGTTGGTTACCACATGATTCCATATGTGTTATTTCATAGTTTTGATGTCTTCACTATTATTCTACAATGTAGAAAATAGTACAAATAAAGAAAAACCCTTGAATGAGTAGATGTCCAAACTTTTGACTGGTACTGTATGTATATTACACAATATATTGTGCAGGTTTACCCTATGAAGATGTAATATATTGTGTAGGTTTACCCTATGAAGATGTAATATATTGTGCAGGTTTACCCTATGAAGATGTAATATATTGTGCAGGTTTACCCTATGAAGATGTAATATATTGTGCAGGTTTACCCTATGAAGATGTAATATATTGTGCAGGTTTACCCTATGAAGATGTAATATATTGTGCAGGTTTACCCTATGAAGATGTAATATATTGTGCAGGTTTACCCTATGAAGATGTAATATATTGTGCAGGTTTACCCTATGAAGATGTAATATATTGTGTAGGTTTACCCTATGAAGATGTAATATATATTTACCCTATGAAGATGTAATATATTGTGTAGGTTTACCCTATGAAGATGTAATATATTGTGCAGGTTTACCCTATGAAGATGTAATATATTGTGCAGGTTTACCCTATGAAGATGTAATATATTGTGCAGGTTTACCCTATGAAGATGTAATATATTGTGCAGGTTTACCCTCGGTGAAGTCTCCTCCCTGTATCATGAAGTTCTTTACAACTCTGTGAAATGTGGAGCCTTTAAAACACAGCTTTTTCCCTGTGCTTTTTCCAGTTCCTCTCTCACCTGTAAAAACACAGTTACAGAATTAACTAAATGTTTGAAGTTGTAATAGTCATATGTACAGGCTACACATGGGTATACAACATCCAACCAAAATGCTTACTGCTTGTTCCTTCTCCACAATAAGACAAAATAAAATATAATCATAGGAACATAAAGAGAATGGCTCAGTAGAATAGAATAAATGTTTAAGCATAATACAGGAAGTCAATTTATACTCCAATATTTTATACTTCCAACACGTCTCATGTCCTTTTGGGGAACGGAGGATTGGGGGGCAAGTTTCAATTGGGGAACGGAGGATTGGGGGGCAAGTTTCAATTGGGGAACGGAGGATTGGGGGGCAAGTTTCAATTGTGCAGTATTTAACACTCATAATAAGAGTCTGGTAGCAGCAGTTGAGATGTGTGTGTGTAGCGTGTGTGTGTAGCGTGTGTGTGTGTAGCGTGTGTGTGTGTAGCGTGTGTGTGTGTAGCGTGTGTGTGTAGCGTGTGTGTATAGCGTGTGGATGAAGGTTATTATTTTAAACAAAAACACTTTTTTTTTTGTAAACTGAAATAAAACAAACCCGTTACTAAAAGTATTATTTTGAATCTTATTATCTTAAAAACCCCAACTATTATCGTAGACCCCAGAACAAACTAAAATAAAAACCATCATGAATTACATTAGGTGTTAGTTTTTTCTCTCCATTTTGGGCTAAATCAACTAAAAACGTTTTTAAATGATGTTTAAGTTTTTTTTTCAAGCCTCAATCTGGGGGGGTGATGTCACATTGACTTTCCCTTCTTAGACGTTGCAAACATCAAGCAACGGTAGAGTGCCACGTCAAGCAACGGTAGAGTGCCACGTCAAGCAACGGTAGAGTGCCACGTCAAGCAACGGTAGAGTGCCACGTCAAGCAACGGTAGAGTGCCACGTCAAGCAACGGTAGAGTGCCACGTCAAGCAACGGTAGAGTGCCACGTCAAGCAACGGTAGAGTGCCATGTCAAGCAACGGTAGAGTGCCATGTCAGACTGTGCAGTTGGGCACCAGACAGCTATAACACGTTGGTCATGTTCCTCTGCTCAGACGTTGCCAACTGGATCTTACATCTGGATAGGTATCAGCTAACCACAACATATAGCTATAGCAGTCTGGTGTCCGATTGCACAGTCGATGACAATGCATGCACCCATTGGTTGATGCATGCAATGTATTGTACAGTCGATGACAATGCATGCACCCATTGGTTGATGCATGCAATGTCTGAGTAGGGGAACCATGATGCGGTTAGCTGATACGTAAAATAACAGGTTTTGTAAGCTCTGGCAGAAGTCAGCAACTTCTGAGCAGAGGAACGCAATAGTTAGCTCTCACAATTAATAAATAAATAAATTAATAAAAAATGAAAATGTGAAATGTCTTCAGTCAATAATTATTCAACCCCTTTGCTATGGCCTAAATAAGTTCAGGAGTAAACATTTGCTTAACTAAAGTCACATAATAATTTGCATGGACTCACTGTGTGCAATAACAGTATTTAACATGATTTTTGAATGGACTAACACATCTCTTTACCCCACACACACAATTATCTATAAGGTCCCTCAGTAGAGCAGTGAATTTCAAACACAGATTCAACAACAAAGACCAAGGAGGTTTTTCCTCGCAAAGAAGGGCCCTGGTAGAATGGTAAAAAAAAGAAAAAGACATTGAATCCATCTTTCAGTATGGTGAAGTTATTAATTACACACCACCCGAAGTATCAATACACCCAGTCACTACAAAGATACAGGCGTCCTTCCTAACTCAGTTGCCGGAGAGGAAGGAAACTGCTCAGGGATTTCACAATGAGGCCAATGGTGACTTTAAAACAGTTAAAGGAGTTTAATGGCTGTGATGGGAGAAAACTGAAGCCTGGTCAACAACATTGTAATTTCTCCACAATTCTAACCAATACACGTGATTAGCAAACGTTATAGCGGGTGTAGCGAAATGCTGCAGTCGACAAGGTTGTTCTGGCTCGGAGTTATATAATGAGCGAACGTTGTGTCAAATGGACAATGTGCCGATCCTCTCCAACCTGGCAGGGTATAATTTGATATGAAATCTTTTCTTAATTTATAGACTAATCAACGCTGATCAGGCCTGATCCTGGCCGATATGCAGCCCCCTAGCTGAGAAAACCCCCCAAATCCCTGCTAAGTAGAATAGTAGCCTAGGCTATACAGTGTCTATGAATGCCCATGTGGTAGCCACCGTTTGTAAAACAGGCAATTGACTTTTAATCCCAGTCATTTGGTGACATTAAATTGTGTTAATGCAGATAATTTTACGTAAACGTGGTTTTGCAGATTTCACACTTACGAAATAAACCAAAACTTGTTTCTCACACTACCAAATCAAATTGTATTGGTCACATACATGTGATTAGCAGATGTTATTGCAGGTGTAGTGAAATGTTTGTTTTTCTAGCTCCAACAGTGCAGTAATATCTAACCAGTGATATCTAACAAATTACACAATATATACCCAACACACACAAATCTAAGTAGGAATGAAGACAATATACATATGGACGAGCGATGTCAGAGCAGAACGGACTAAGATACCGTAGAATAGTAAAGAATACAGTATATACACGAGATGAGTAATGCAAGATATGAAAATATCTTTAAGTGACGAAGAATATAGATGACAGTATCTACATATGAGATGAGTAATGCAAGATATGTAACTTTAAAGTGACTAGTGTTCCTTTCTTGAAAGTGGCCAGTGATTTCTAGTCTATAGGCAGCAGCCTCTAAATGTGCTAGTGATGGCTGTTTAACAGTCTGATGGCCTTGAGATAGAAGCTGGGTTTCAGTCTCTCGGTCCCAGCTTTGATGCACCTGTACTGACCTCGCCTTCTGGATGTTAGCGGGGTGAACAGGCCGTAGCTCGAGTGGTTGATGTCCTTGATGATCTCCTTGGCCTTCCTGTGACAATGGGTGCTGTAGGTGTCCTGGAGGGCGGGCAGTTTGCCCCTGGTAATGCTTTGGGCAGACCGCACCACCCTCTGGAGTGCCTTGCGGTGGCGGACGGTGAAATTGCCGTACCAAGTGGTGATACAGCCCGATAGGATGCGCACAATGGTACATCTGTAAAAGTTTGTGAGGGTCTTAGGGGCCAAGCCAAATTTCTTCAGCCTCCGGAGGTTGAAGAGGCGCTGTTGCGCCTTGTTCACCACACTGTGTGAGGGTGGTCCATTCCAGTTTGTCAGTGATGTGCACACCAAGGAACTTGAAGCTTTCCACCTTCTCCACTGCGGTCCAGTCAATGTAGATAGGGGGGTGCACCCTCTGCTGCTTCCTGAAGTCATCGATTATGTCCTTTGTTTTGTTAATGTTGAGTGAGGTTGTTTTCCAGGCGCCACACTACCAGAGCCCTCACCATGTTTTCCAGGCTCAACACTACCAGAGCCCTCACCTCCTCCCTATGTTTTCCAGGCGCCACACTACCAGAGCCCTCACCTCCTCCCTATGTTTTCCAGGCGCCACACTACCAGAGCCCTCACCTCCTCCCTATAGGCTGTTTCATCATCGTTGGTAATCAAGCCTACTACTGTTGTGTCATCTGCAAACTTGATGATTGAGCTGGAGACGTGCTTGGCCACGCAGTCATGGGTGAACAGGAAGTACCCGAGGGGGCTGAGCACGCACCCTTGTGGGGCCCCAGTGTTGAGGATTAGCGGAGTGGAGCTGATGTTTCCTGCCTTCACCACCTGGGAACGCCCGTCAGGATGTCCAGGATCCAGTTGCACAGGGCGGGGTTCAGACCCAGGGCTTCGAGCTTAATGATGAGCTTGGAGGGTACTATGGTGTTAAATGCTGAGCTGTAGTCAATAAACAGTATTCTTGTACTGACGTTGCATCAAAAGGCAATTTGGAACTCGGTTGTGAGTGTTGCAATCAAGGGCAGTCAGTTTTTACGCACTACGCGCTTCAGCACTCAGCGGTCCGAGCTTGTGTGGTCTACCACTTCGCAGCTGAGCCGTTGTTGCTCCTAGACGCTTCCACTTCACAATAACAGCACTTTAAGTTGACCGGGGCAACTCTAGCAGGGCAGATATTTAAACTGACTTGTTGGAAAGGTGACATCCTATGACGGTGCCACGTTGAAAGTCACTGAGCTCTTCAGTAAGGCCATTCTACTGCTAATGTTTGTCTATGGAGATTGAATTGCTGTATGCTCAATTGTATACACCGGTCAGCAACGGGTGTGGCCGAATCCACTCATTTTGAAGGGGTGTCCACATACTAGCGTAGCTTGTCTACAGTTTTGTTGGTGTATCGAGTCAGTCGGATGTTTCTATAGGCAGTCATTTCTGTTTCTGTGTGTAAAGGGAGCGGATTGAGACGTGACATTTACTCCTTGAGGTGCTGACTTGCTGCACCCTCGACAACTACTGTGATTATCATTATTTGATGCTGGTCATTTATGAACATCTTGGCCATGTTCTGTTATAATCTCCACCCGGCACAGCTAGAAGAGGACTGGTCACCCCTCATAGCCTGGTTCCTCTCTAGGTTTCTTCTTAGGTTTTGGCCTTTCTAGGGAGTTTTTCCTAGCCACCGTGCTTTTACACCTGCATTGTTTGCTGTTTGGGGGTTTAGGCTGGTTTTCTGTACAGTACTTTGAGATATCAGCTGATGTACGAAGGGCTTTATAAAAAAATATATATATAAAAAAAGAGAATGTAGGGAGAAGAACTGTGACCACTGGTCACTTTTTTGTTGGAGTCTCTAATGCACATAACACATGGAAGGAACACTCAAATCTACGAGAATTAACAGTTGTCTTCGAGAGAAGAGAGATGGATTGAGATGTGAGGGGGTGTCGATCCCCCTTCCTAAATATCACTCATATTTAGGAAGGGGGAATGGCAAATACAATGTAAGTAATTGAATTTATGTACCCCTAATTGCACCGAATACATCTGTTTATCCTACAGCTATTGTAAACAGTAATCATGAGCCTATAAACCAAAGTTACAGTGTTAGCACTGAGGTGGTGTGCAATAGTAGGAAGACCACATTATGCAGCTCACCCTGCACTATCAGCTCCACTTGTGTGTAGAAGGTAGTTGTTAGGTTAGACTACTCGTTGGTTATTACTGCATGGTCGGATCTAGAAGCACAAGCATTTCGCTACACTCGCGTTAACATCTGCTAACCATGTGTATGTGACAAATAAAATTTGAATACCATGAGTAAGTCTTCCTCTGATATGCTTCCCAGTAAAGCATTAAAAACAATCAAGTAACCCAGAAAAGTGCAAAAAAAAATAGCACATATTAATATATGTAGCCTAAGAAACAAGGTCCATGAAGTCAATAACTTGCTTGTAACAGATGTCATTCCTATTCTGACTATCTCTGAAACTCACGTAGAGAATACCTTGATGATACAGTGGTAGCAATACATGGTTATAACATCTACAGAAAATACAAATGCCAACGTGGGCGCTGTTGCAGTCTATATTCAGAACCACATTCCTGTAAAGCTTAGAGACGATCTAACGTTAAATACTGTTGAAGTAATATGGCTACAGGTTCATCTGCCTCACCTAAAGCCCATTCTGGTGGGAAGCTGCTATAGACAGTCAGTATCTGGGTAATGTTAAATACTGTTGAAGTAATATGGCTACAGGTTCATCTGCCTCACCTAAAGCCCATTCTGGTGGGAAGCTGTTATAGACCACCAAGTGCTAACAGTCAGTATCTGGATAATGTGTGAGAAATGCTTGATAATGTATGTGATATCAACAGAGAAGGATATTTTCTGGGTGATTTAAATATTGACTGGTAATCATCAAGCTGCCCACTCAGGAAAAAAACTTTGAGCTGTAACCAGTGCCTCCAACCTGGATCATGTTGTCAGTCAACCTACCAGGGTAGTTACAAACAGCACAGGAATTAAATCAACATGTATTGGTCACATATTTACTAATGTTGCAAATATTTGCTACAAAGCAATATCCAAATACATGTAGTGATCACAGCATAATATCCATATGTAGGAAAACCAAAGTTCCAAAGGATGGGCCTGATATACTGTATCAGAGGTCATACAATAGGTTTTGTAGTGATTCCTATGTTGATGATGTAAAGAATATTTGTTGGTCTGTGGTGAGTAATGAGCAGCAACCAGACGCTGCACTTGACACATTTATGAAATTCCTTCCATTCCAGTTACTAATAAGCATGCACCCATTAAGAAAATGACTGTAAAAACTGTTAAATCCCCTTGGATTGATGAGGAACTGAAACATTGTATGGTTGAGAGGGATGAGGCAAAAGGTATGGCAATTAAGTCTGGCAGCCCAACTGATTGGCAAACGTACTGCAAATTATGAAATCACGTGACTAAACTAATTAAAAGGAAACTACACTATGAAACAAAGATAAATTATGTAAAGAATGATAATAAAAAGCTTTGGGGCACCTTAAATGAAATTTTGGGGAAAAAAGCTAACTCTGCTCCTTCATTCATTGAATCAGATGGCAAGATAAGCAAACATGCCAGCAACAAACACTGACACTGTACATCCAAGTATATTGGACCAAATTATGACACGAATTGTACATTTGAATTCCGTAAAGTCAGTGTGGAAGAGGTGAAAATTGTATTGTCTATCAACAATGACAAGCCACCGGGGTCTGACAACTTGGATGGAAATATTACTGAGGATAATAGCAGACGATATTGCCACATCTTCAGTTTAAGCGGACTATGGAGCGTGTGCCCTCAGGCCTGGAGGGAAGCTAGTCATTCCGCTACCTAAGAATAGTAAAGCCCCCTTTACTGGCTCAAATAGCCGACCAATCAGCCTGTTACCAAACCTTAGTATTTGACCAGATACAATGTTATTATACAGTAAACAAATTGACAGACTTTCAGCTTATAGGGAAGGACATTTAACAATCACAGCACTGACACAAATGACTGATGATTGGCTGAGAGAAATTGATGAAATGATTGTGGGTGCGGTCTTGCTAGACTTCCGTGCAGTTTCTGTCTGCTGCTGGAAAAACTTGTGTGTTATGGCTTTTCACCCCCTGCTATAATGTGGATAAAGAGGTACTTTTCTAACAGAACACAGAGTGTTCTTTAACGGCAGCCTCACTAATATAATCCACTTAGTATCAGGAATTCCCCAGGGTAGGTGTTTAGGCCCCTTGCTTTCTCAATTTTTACTAACGACTGACTGTGTCTATGTATGCAGATGACTCAACAATATCCACGTCAGCTACTACAGCGACTGACATGACTGCAACACTCAACAAAGAGCTGCAGTTAGTTTCAGAGTGGGTGGCAAGGAATAAGTTAGTCATAAATATTTCTAAAACTAAAAGCATTGTATTTGGAACAAAACACTCACTAAACCCTAAACCTCAACTAAATCTTGTAATGAATAATGTGGAAATTGAGCAAGTTGAGGTGACTAAACTGTTTGGAGTAACACTAGATTGCAAACTCATGGTCAAAACATATTGATGCAGTAGTAGCTAAGATGGAGAGAAATCTGTCTATAATAAAGCGCTACTCTGCCTTCTTAGCAACACTATCAACAAGGCAGGTCCTACAGGCCCTAGTTTCTACCTTCTTAACAGCACTATCAACAAGACAGGTCCTACAGGCCCTAGTTTCTACCTTCTTAACAACACTATCAACAAGGCAGGTCCTACAGGCCCTAGTTTCTACCTTCTTAACAGCACTATCAACAAGGCAGGTCCTACAGGCCCTAGTTTCTACCTTCTTAACAGCACTATCAACAAGGCAGGTCCTACAGGCCCTAGTTTTGTTGCACCTGGACTACTGTTCAGTCGTGTGGTCATGTGACAAAAAAAGGACGTAGGAAAATTTAAATTTGCTCAAAACAGGGCATCACGGCTGGCCCTTGGATACACACAGAGAGCTAATATTAATAATATGCACGTCAATCTCTCCTGGCTGAAAGTGGAGGAGAGATGGACTTCATCACTACTTGTATTTGTGAGAAGTATTGACATGTTGAATGCACTGAGCTGTCTGTCTAAACTACTGGCACACAGCTCAGATACCCATGCATGCCCCACAAGACATTCCACAAGAGGTATCTTCACAGACCAAGTCCAGAACAGAATATGGGAGGCGCTCAGTACTACATCGAGCCATTACTACATGGAACTCTATTCCACATCAGGTAACTGATGCAGCAGTAAAATTAGATTTTAAAAAGCAGATAAAAAAAACACCTTATGGCAGACACATACATACACATGGATTTAGTACTGTAGATGTGTGGTAGTGGTGGAGTAGGGGCCTGAGGGCACACAGTGTGTTGTAGATATGTGGTAGTGGTGGAGTAGGGGCCTGAGGGCACACAGTGTGTTGTAGATGTGTGGTAGTGGTGGAGTAGGGGCCTGAGGGCACACAGTGTGTTGTAGATGTGTGGTAGTGGTGGAGTAGGGGCCTGAGGGCACACAGTGTGTTGTAGATGTGTGGTAGTGGTGGAGTAGGGGCCTGAGGGCACACAGTGTGTTGTAGATGTGTGGTAGTGGTGGAGTAGGGGCCTGAGGGCACACAGTGTGTTGTAGATGTGTGGTAGTGGTGGAGTAGGGGCCTGAGGGCACACAGTGTGTTGTAGATATGTGGTAGTGGTGGAGTATGGGCCTGAGGGCACACAGTGTGTTGTAGATATGTGGTAGTGGTGGAGTAGGGGCCTGAGGGCACAGTGTGTTGGGAGATCTGTGAATGTATTGTATTGTTTTAAAAATTGTATAAACTGCCTTAATTTTGCTGGACCCCAGGAAGAGTATCTGCTGCCTTGGCAGGAACTAATGGGGATCCATAATAAACCCAAGGAAGAGTAGCTGCTGCCTTGGCAGGAACTAATGGGGATCCATAATAAACCCCAGGAAGAGTAGCTGCTGCCTTGGCAGGAACTAATGGGGATCCATAATAAATACAACAGAAATACACAGGCAAAGACAGACCGACATGGGGACAACCGAGACCGGCTACATCACCCTCGCCCCCTTCCTCCCCTATCATCTCCTCCCACACATGTCCCCGTCAGCATGCTTTGTCTCTCTGGAAGCCTGTCCCGGTGTCTCTTATTGGAATTTAAAGGAAACCGAAACCCCTGTAAACACCACTTGAACTGGAGAGAAATGTGTGAGCGTCGGGAAACTGTCCAAAAGCACAACCCTCCCTTTATATATGAGCAGAGGAGAAGGGGTCTAATTTCCCATCCTAACACCTCCCACAGCTTGCCAGAGAGACAGAGACCCACTGTGCTTTAAAATCCTGTCTCCAGCCACCAGGCAACCTGTTATTATCTGAACAGTCATCAGGTTTATGAAACTCTCTCATGTGGTTTAACACACTCATTAACACCATCTGAAGGCAGTCAGAAACCAGCCTATAGTACACTTACAACCACTCCAACAGTCCAGAATGTATCGCATACTGAGGGCAGGAGGTAGCCTAGTGGTTAGAGCATTGAACCATTAACAGAAAAGTCACAAATATGTCTGTGCCCTTGAGCAAGGCACTTAACTCTAATTTGCTCCAGGGGAGCCGTACTTTTATGGCTGACCCTGTAAAACAACACATTTCTGGTGTATGTGTAAAAACAAACATTACAAATATATATTATTTTACATTTAACACACAGTGCATTCGCAAAGGATTCAGAACCCTTGACTTTTTACACATTGTTACATTACAGCCTTATTTTATTGTACCTTTATTTAACCAGGTAGGCTAGTTGAGAACAAGTTCTCATTTGCAACTGCGACCTGGCCAAGATAAAGCATAGCAGTGTGAACAGACAACAACACAGAGTTACACATGGAGTAAACAATTAACAAGTCAATAACACAGTAGAAGAAAAAAGAAAAAAAGACAGTCTATATACATTGTGTGCAAAAGGCATGAGGAGGTAGGCGAATAATTACAATTTTGCAGATTAACACTGGAGTGATAAATGATCAGATGGTCATGTACAGGTAGAGATACTGGTGTGCAAAAGAGCAGAAAAGTAAATAAATATAAACAGTATGGGGATGAGGTAGGTAAAAATGGGTGGGCTATTTACCGATTAGACTATGTACAGCTGCAGCAATCGGTTAGCTGCTCAGATAGCAGATGTTTGAAGTTGGTGAGGGAGATAAAAGTCTCCAACTTCAGCGATTTTTGCAATTTGTTTCTGTCACAGGCAGCAGAGAACTGGAACGAAAGGCGGCCAAATGAGGTGTTGGCTTTAGG
Source organism: Oncorhynchus nerka (assembly GCF_034236695.1). Taxonomy (NCBI): domain Eukaryota; kingdom Metazoa; phylum Chordata; class Actinopteri; order Salmoniformes; family Salmonidae; genus Oncorhynchus; species Oncorhynchus nerka. The sequence goes on from NC_088417.1 coordinate 1,192,159, forward strand.
GATGATCAGTGAGATACACCTGCTGGAGGGCGTGCTACGGGTGGGTGTTGCCATCGTGACCAGTGAACTGAGATAAGGCGGAGCTTTACATAGCATGGACTTGTAGATGACCTGGAGCCAGTGGGTCTGGCGTCGAATATGTAGCGAGGGCCAGCCGACTAGAGCATACAGGTCGCAGTGGTGGGTGGTATAAGGTGCTTTAGTAACAAAATGGATGGCACTGTGATAAACTGCATCCAGTTTGCTGAGTAGAGTATTGGAACTTCCGGCGCCGACAGAGATGGCCGCCTCGCTTCGCGTTCCTAGGAAACTATGCAGTTTTTTGTTTTTTTTACGTGTTATTTCTTACATTAGTACCCCAGGTCATCTTAGGTTTCATTACATACAGTCGAGAAGAACTACTGAATATAAGATCAGCGTCAACTCACCATCAGTACGACCAAGAATATGTTTTCCGCGACGCGGATCCTGTGTTCTGCCTTACAAACAGGACAACGGAATGGATCGCATGCAGCGACCCAAGGAAACGACTCCGAAAAAGAGGGAAACGTTGCGGCCTTCTGGTCAGACTCCGAAAAAGGGCACATCGCGCACCACTCCCCAGCATTCTTCTTGCCAATGTCCAGTCTCTTGACAACAAGGTTGATGAAATCCGAGCAAGGGTAGCATTCCAGAGGGACATCAGAGACTGCAACGTTCTCTGCTTCACAGAAACATGGCTTACTGGGAAGACGCTATCCGATGCGGTGCAGCCAACGGGTTTCTCCACGCATCGCGCTGACAGAAACAAACATCTTTCTGGTAAGAAGAGTGGCGGGGGCGTATGCCTCATGACTAACGAGACATGGTGTGATGAAGGAAACATACAGGAACTCAAATCCTTCTGTTCACCTGATTTAGAATTCCTCACAATCAAATGTAGACCGCATTATCTTCCAAGAGAATTCTCTTCGATTATAATCACAGCCGTATATATCCCCCCCCAAGCAGACACGTCGATGGCTCTGAACGAACTTTATTTAACTCTTTGCAAACTGGAAACCATTTATCCGGAGGCTGCATTCATTGTAGCTGGGGATTTTAACAAAGCTAATCTGAAAACAAGACTCCCTAAATTTTATCAGCATATCGATTGCGCAACCAGGGTGGTAAAACCTTGGATCACTGTTACTCTAACTTCCGCGACGCATATAAGGCCCTGCCCCGCCCCCCTTTCGGAAAAGCTGACCACGACTCCATTTTGTTGATCCCTGCCTACAGGCAGAAACTGAAACAAGAGGCTCCCACGCTGAGGTCTGTCCAACGCTGGTCAGACCAAGCTGACTCCACACTCCAAGACTGCTTCCATCACGTGGACTGGGACATGTTTCGTATTGCGTCAGATAAAAATATTGACGAATACGCTGATTCGGTGTGCGAGTTCATTAGAACGTGCGTTGAAGATGTCGTTCCCATAGCAACGATAAAAACATTCCCTAACCAGAAACCGTGGATTGATGGCAGCATTCGCGTGAAACTGAAAGCGCGAACCACTGCTTTTAATCAGGGCAAGGTGTCTGGCAACATGACCGAATACAAACAGTGCAGCTATTCCCTCCGCAAGGCTATTAAACAAGCTAAGCGTCAGTACAGAGACAAAGTAGAATCTCAATTCAACGGCTCAGACACACGAGGCATGTGGCAGGGTCTACAGTCAATCACGGACTACAAGAAGAAACCCAGCCCAGTCACGGACCAGGATGTCTTGCTCCCAGGCAGACTAAATAACTTTTTTGCCCGCTTTGAGGACAATACAGTGCCACTGACACGGCCTGCAACGAAAACATGCGGTCTCTCCTTCACTGCAGCCGAGGTGAGGTGAGTAAGACATTTAAACGTGTTAACCCTCGCAAGGCTGCAGGCCCAGACGGCATCCCCAGCCGTGCCCTCAGAGCATGCGCAGACCAGCTGGCCGGTGTGTTTACGGACATATTCAATCAATCCCTATACCAGTCTGCTGTTCCCACATGCTTCAAGAGGGCCACCATTGTTCCTGTTCCCAAGAAAGCTAAGGTAACTGAGCTAAACGACTACCGCCCCGTAGCACTCACTTCCGTCATCATGAAGTGCTTTGAGAGACTAGTCAAGGACCATATCACCTCCACCCTACCTGACACCCTAGACCCACTCCAATTTGCTTACCGCCCAAATAGGTCCACAGACGATGCAATCTCAACCACACTGCACACTGCCCTAACCCACCTGGACAAGAGGAATACCTATGTGAGAATGCTGTTCATCGACTACAGCTCGGCATTCAACACCATAGTACCCTCCAAGCTCAAATCAAATCAAATTTTATTTGTCACATACACATGGTTAGCAGATGTTAATGCGAGTGTAGCGAAATGCTTGTGCTTCTAGTTCCGACAATGCAGTGATAACCAACAAGTAATCTAACTAACAATTCCAAAACTACTGTCTTATACACAGTGTAAGGGGATAAGGAATATGTACATAAGGATATATGAATGAGTGATGGTACAGAGCAGCATACAGTAGATGGTATCGAGTACAGTATATACATATGAGATGAGTATGTAGACAAAGTAAACAAAGTGGCATAGTTAAAGTGGCTAGTGACATAAGAATGCAGTCGATGATCTAGAGTACAGTATATACATATGCATATGAGATGAATAGTGTAGGGTAAGTAACATTATATAAGGTAGCATTGTTTAAAGTGGCTAGTGATATATTTACATAATTTCCCATCAATTCCCATTATTAAAGTGGCTGGAGTTGGGTCAGTGTCAATGACAGTGTGTTGGCAGCAGCCACTCAATGTTAGTGATTGCTGTTTAACAGTCTGATGGCCTTGAGATAGAAGCTGTTTTTCAGTCTCTCGGTCCCAGCTTTGATGCACCTGTACTGACCTCGCCTTCTGGATGATAGCGGGGGTGAACAGGCAGTGGTTCGGGTGGTTGATGTCCTTGATGATCTTTATGGCCTTCCTGTAACATCGGGTGGTGTAGGTGTCCTGGAGGGCAGGTAGTTTGCCCCGGTGATGCGTTGTGCAGACCTCACTACCCTCTGGAGAGCCTTACGGTTGAGGGCGGAGCAGTTGCCGTACCAGGCGGTGATACAGCCCGCCAGGATGCTCTCGATTGTGCATCTGTAGAAGTTTGTGAGTGCTTTTGGTGACAAGCCGAATTTCTTCAGCCTCCTGAGGTTGAAGAGGCGCTGCTGCGCCTTCTTCACGCATTCAGTTTGTCTGTGATGTGTATGCCGAGGAACTTAAAACTTGCTACCCTCTCCACTACTGATCCATCGATGTGGATAGGGGTGTTCCCTCTGCTGTTTCCTGAAGTCCACAATCATCTCCTTAGTTTTGTTGACACACCACACTCCGAGGGCCCTCACCTCCTCCCTGTAGGCCGTCTCGTCATTGTTGGTAATCAAGCCTACCACTGTTGTGTCATCCGCAAACTTGATGATTGAGTTGGAGGCGTGCATGGCCACGCAGTCGTGGGTGAACAGGAGTACAGGAGAGGGCTCAGAACGCACCCTTGTGGGGCCCCGTGTTGAGGATCAGCGGGGAGGAGATGTTGTTGCCTACCCTCACCACCTGTGGGCGGCCCGTCAGGAAGTCCAGTACCCAGTTGCACAGGGCGGGGTCGAGACCCAGGGTCTCGAGCTTGATGACGAGCTTGGAGGGTACTATGGTGTTGAATGCCGAGCTGTAGTCGATGAACAGCATTCTCACATAGGTATTCCTCTTGTCCAGGTGGGTTAGGGCAGTGTGCAGTGTGGTTGAGATTGCATCGTCTGTGGACCTATTTGGGCAGTAAGCAAATTGGAGTGGGTCTAGGGTGTCAGGTAGGGTGGAGGTGATATGGTCCTTGACTAGTCTCTCAAAGCACTTCATGATGACGGAAGTGAGTGCTACGGGGCGGTAGTCGTTTAGCTCAGTTACCTTAGCTTTCTTGGGAACAGGAACAATGGTGGCCCTCTTGAAGCATGTGGGAACAGCAGACTGGTATAGGGATTGATTGAATATGTCCGTAAACACACCGGCCAGCTGGTCTGCGCATGCTCTGAGGGCGCGGCTGGGGATGCCGTCTGGGCCTGCAGCCTTGCGAGGTTAACACGTTTAAATGTCTTACTCACCTCGGCTGCAGTGAAGGAGAGACCGCATGTTTTCGTTGCAGGCCGTGTCAGTGGCACTGTATTGTCCTCAAAGCGGGCAAAAAGTGATTTAGTCTGCCTGGGAGCAAGACATCCTGGTCCGTGACTGGGCTGGGTTTCTTCTTGTAGTCCGTGATTGACTGTAGACCCTGCCACATGCCTCTTGTGTCTGAGCCATTGAATTGAGATTCCACTTTGTCTCTGTACTGACGCTTAGCTTGTTTAATAGCCTTGGGAGGGAATAGCTGCATTGTTTATATTCGGACATATTACCAGACACCTTGCCCTGATTAAAAGCAGTGGTTCGCGCTTTCAGTTTCACGCGAATGCTGCCATCAATCCACGGTTTCTGGTTTGGGAATGTTTTTATCGTTGCTATGGGAACGACATCTTCGGCGCACGTTCTAATGAACTCAGCACACCGAATCAGCGTATTCGTCAATATTTCCATCTGACGCAATCTGAAACATGTCCCAGTCCACGTGATGGAAGCAGTCTTGGAGTGTGGAGTCAGCTTGGTCTGACCAGCGTTGGACAGACCTCAGCGTGGGAGCCTCTTGTTTTAGTTTCTGCCTGTAGGCAGGGATCAGCAAAATGGAGTCGTGGTCAGCTTTTCCGAAAGGGGCGGGGCAGGGCCTTATATGCGTCGCGAAGTTAGAGTAACAATGATCCAACCACCCCTGGTTGCGCAATCGATATGCTGGTAAAATTTAGGGAGTCTTGTTTTCAGATTAGCTTTGTTAAAATCCCCAGCTACAATGAATGCAGCCTCCGGATAAATGGTTTCCAGTTTGCAAAGAGTTAAATAAAGTTCGTTCAGAGCCATCGATGTGTCTGCTTGGGGGGGATATATACGGCTGTGATTATAATCGAGGAGAATTCTCTTGGAAGATAATGCGGTCTACATTTGATTGTGAGGAATTCTAAATCAGGTGAACAGAAGGATTTGAGTTCCTGTATGTTTCCTTCATCACACCATGTCTCGTTAGTCATGAGGCATACGCCCCCGCCACTCTTCTTACCAGAAAGATGTTTGTTTCTGTCGGTACGATGCGTGGAGAAACCCGTTGGCTGCACCGCCTCGGATAGCGTCTTCCCAGTAAGCCATGTTTCTGTGAAGCAGAGAACGTTGCAGTCTCTGATGTCCCTCTGGAATGCTACTCTTGCTCGGATTTCGTCAACCTTGTCGTCAAGAGACTGGACATTGGCAAGAAGAATGCTGGGGAGTGGTGCGCGATGTGCCCTTTTTGGAGTCTGACCAGAACACCGCCTCGTTTCCCTCTTTTTCGGAGTCGTTTCCTTGGGTCAGATCCATTCCGTTGTCCTGTTTGTAAGGCAGAACACCGGATCCGCGTCGCGAAAAACATATTCTTGGTCGTACTGATGGTGAGTTGGCGCTGATCTTATATTCAGTAGTTCTTCTCGACTGTATGTAATGAAACCTAAGATGACCTGGGGTACTAATGTAAGAAATAACACGTAAAAAAACAAAAAACTGCATAGTTTCCTAGGAACGCGAAGCGAGGCGGCCATCTCAGTCGGCGCCGGGGTCATCAAGCTCGAGACCCTGGGTCTCGACCCCGCCCTGTGCAACTGGGTACTGGACTTCCTGACGGGCCGCCCCCAGGTGGTGAGGATAGGCAACAACATCTCCTCCCGCTGATCCTCAACACGGGGCCCCACAAGGGTGCGTTCTGAGCCCTCTCCTGTACTCCCTGTTCACCCACGACTGCGTGGCCACGCACGCCTCCAACTCAATCATCAAGTTTGCGGACGACACAACAGTGGTAGGCTTGATTACCAACAACGACGAGACGGCCTACAGGGAGGAGGTGAGGGCCCTCGGAGTGTGGTGTCAGGAAAATAACCTCACACTCAACGTCAACAAAACTAAGGAGATGATTGTGGACTTCAGGAAACAGCAGAGGGAACACCCCCCTATCCACATCGATGGAACAGTAGTGGAGAGGATAGCAAGTTTTAAGTTCCTCGGCATACACATCACAGACAAACTGAATTGGTCCACTCACACGGACAGCGTCGTGAAGAAGGCGCAGCAGCGCCTCTTCAACCTCAGGAGGCTGAAGAAATTTGGCTTGTCACCAAAAGCACTCACAAACTTCTACAGATGCACAATCGAGAGCATCCTGGCGGGCTGTATCACCGCCTGGTACGGCAACTGCTCCGCCCTCAACCGTAAGGCTCTCCAGAGGGTAGTGAGGTCTGCACAACGCATCACCGGGGGCAAACTACCTGCCCTCCAGGACACCTACACCACCCGATGTTACAGGAAGGCCATAAAGTTCATCAAGGACATCAACCACCCGAACCACTGCCTGTTCACCCCGCTATCATCCAGAAGGCGAGGTCAGTACAGGTGCATCAAAGCTGGGACCGAGAGACTGAAAAACAGCTTCTATCTCAAGGCCATCAGACTGTTAAACAGCCACCACTAACATTGAGTGGCTGCTGCCAACACACTGTCATTGACACTGACCCAACTCCAGCCACTTAATAATGGGAAATGATGTAAATATATCACTAGCCACTTTAAACAATGCTACCTTATATAATGTTACTTACCCTACATTATTCATCTGATATGCATACGTATATACTGTACTCTACATCATCGACTGCATCCTTATGTAATACATGTATCACTAGCCACTTTAACTATGCCACTTTGTTTACTTTGTCTACATACTCATCTCATATGTATATACTGTACTCGATACCATCTACTGTATGCTGCTCTGTACCATCACTCATTCATATATCCTTATGTACATATTCTTTATCCCCTTACACTGTGTATAAGACAGTAGTTTTGGAATTGTTAGTTAGATTACTTGTTGGTTATCACTGCATTGTCGGAACTAGAAGCACAAGCATTTCGCTACACTCGCATTAACATCTGCTAACCATGTGTATGTGACAAATAAAATTGGATTGGATTTGATTTGATTTGAAGCTATTTTGTAGATGACATCGCCGAAGTCGAGGATCGGTAGGATAGTCAGTTTTACTAGGGTAAGTTTGGCGGCGTGAGTGAAGGAGGCTTTGTTGCAGAATAGAAAGCCGACTCTAGATTTGATTTTAGATTGGAGATGTTTGATATGAGTCTGGGTTTGGGAGAGACCTTTTTTGGTCCTATTTGTTTACCTATTTGTTTCTTTTCATCAGTTCTCTGTTATCTTTGCAAACGCTTGGTCTGTTTTCACACCTTTTTCTTTTCAATATTTTAGATGGGCTAACAATGCTAATAATAGTAATATAGGTAGGCCTAATCCTATTAAGTTTTTATCTTGGAATTCACAATGAACAATCCTGTCAAGGGGTCTAGGGTCTTCTCTCATTTGAAAAAGCTAAAAGCAGATGGGGTATTTTTTACAAGAGACCCATTTGCGCATTAAAGATCACTGAAGGCTACAAAACTCCAGGTTTAGTCAGGTTTTCCATTCAGACCTTCAAAGCCAGAGGGGTTGCACTTTTGGTTAATAAAATAATACATTTCTCTACTACTCATGTTATTTCAGACAGTGAGAGACACTTAATCACAACTGGAACCATTTGGCAAACACCTGTAGTATTGGTTAATGTATATGCTCCCATTTCTTATGTTGAATTTGCCAATGGGTTGCTGGGGGAAAATCCCTTCTCTGAACACCCATCTTTTGATATTTGGCAGGGGTCTGAATTGTGTTATTAGCCCTGCTTCAGACCACTCCAACCCCTGAACAATGTCTCATTCTGCTATGTCAAAGTCCTCAGATTTTAGGTTCAGAATGGGTGTACAGATCCCTGTACATTTCAGAATCAAGAGAGTATTCTTTCTTTTCACATGTACACCAAACTTTTTCTCATATTGACCATTTCTTCATTGATCATAAGTTACTTACAAATGTCAACTCTCCTGAATATTTACCCACTGTCATTTCTGACCATGGACCTTTAGCCCTATCAGGACAAACCCATTCTCCTCTCTGGAGATCCAATTCTCGTCTCCTGTCTGATGCAGACTTTTGTAATGTTATCTCCACTTCTATTGATCATTTTTCTTTTTTCAAATCAGACAATCTCAACCTCTCCTATGGGAATCACTTACGGCTTATTTTAGAGGAGAAATTATTTCTTATTCTTCTCATTTAAACAAAACTCGGAAAGCTAAACTTGACGAACTCTAAAGCCATCCTTGACTCAGACCATCAATATGCCCTGACACCATCCCCAGAGCTATATAAGCAACGCTTGAACTTACAATCTGAATTCGATCTCTTGTTCACCACTGAGGAAGAACGGTGACTATAGCATTCACGTGGTACCTACTGTGAACATAGCGACAGTGCAAGTCGCTTGCTCACACACAAATTAAAAATGCAGTGCTGCCTCCCTTCTGATTCCCCAAATGAAAGATTCCTTTCATAGCTTGTTATCTGACCCTACGGAGATCAATGACACCTTCAAATCTTTCTATTCCTCCCTGTATACATCAATTTCCATCAGATACTCCCACAGAATGGTGCCGGAGAGGGTGGCAGACATTTTACGTGCTCCTAACCAACAGTGTTATTTTGTTCGCTTTTTTTGCGTTGTAACTTAAAAATATTTTTTACATAATGTTGCTGCTAACGTCTCTTATGACCAAAAATAACTGCTGGACATCAGAACAGCGATTCCTCACCACAAACTGGTAGAAGCTTTTGACTTTAACAAATCCGACATGAAGGATATAGTGCTTTCCGGGAACAGGCCCAAATCCCCATCATTTGCGTGACGAGAAGATGGAGAAAAAGGGGGAGGAGGTCGGGCTGCATTCTGAGAATTCGTAGGCGATCGAGTAAACCCCCACTGCCGTCTGTTCTATTGGCAAACACGCAATCATTGGAAAATAAAATCGATGACCTACGAGGAAGATTAATCTACCAACGGGACATTAAAAACTGTAAAAACGAATGTTTCACGGAGCCGTGGCTGAACGACAACATGAACAACATACAGCTGCTGGGTTTCACACTATAAATCGGCAGGATAAAACAGCAGCCTCTGGTAAGACAAGGGGTGGCGGACTATGTGTTTTGTAAACAACAGCTGGTGCATGATATTTAAGGAAGTCTTAAGGTTTTGCTCGCCTGAGGTAGAGTATCTCATGATAAGCTGTAGACCACACTGTCTACACCTAGAGAGTTTCTGTATTTTTGTACAGTAGCAAGAAGAAGTGTGTGAACCCTTAGCAGAAATTGGTCATAAAATTTGATCTGACCTTCATCTAAGTCACAACAATAGACACACACAGTCTGCTTAAACTAATAACACACAAACAATTATCATTTTTCATGTCTTTATTGAACACACCGTGTAAACATTCAGTGCAGGTTGGAAAAAGTATGTGAAACCTTGATTTTAAAGCTGGTTGACCCTCCTTTGGAAGCAATAACCTTAACCAAACGTGTTCTGTAATTGAGGATCATACCTGCACAACTGTCAGGAGGAATTTGACCATTCCTCTTGCTGTTTCAGTTCAGCAAAATTCTTGTGATGTCTGGTGTGAACTGCTCTCGAGGTCATGTCACTGCATCGCAATCGGGTTGAGGTCAGGACTGGGCCACTCCAGAAGGTGTATTTTCTTCTGTTGAAGCCATTCTATTGTTGATTTACTTCTGTGTTTTGGGTTGTTGTCCTGTTGCATCACCGAACTTCTGTTGACCTTCAATTGGCGGACAGATAGCCTTACATTATCTTGATAAACTTGGGAATTCATTTTTCCGTCGATGATACTAAGCTGTCCAGGCCATGAGGCAGAAAAGCACACCCAAACCATGATGCTCCCTCCACCATACTTTACAGTTGAGATAAGGTTTTTATGTTCGTGTGCTGTGCCTTTTTCTCCACACATAGTGTTGTGTGTTCCTTCCAAACAACTCAACTGTAGTTTCATCTGTCCACAGAATATTTTGCCAGTAGCGTAGTAGTGGAACATCCAGGTTCTCTTTTGCAAACTTTTTTTTTGGACAGCAGTGGCTTCTTCCGTGGTGTCCTCCCATGAACACCATTCTTGATTAGTATTTTACGTATCGAAGACTCATCAACAGAGATGTTAGCATGTTCGAGAGATTTCTGTAAGTCTTTAGCTGACACTCTAGGATTCTTCTTAACCTCACTGAGCATTCTGTGCTATGCTCTTGCAGAGTAGCAACAGTGCTGAACTCTCTCCATTTATAGACAATATGTTTTACAGTGGACTGATGAACATCAAGGCTTTTAGAGATACTTTTGTAACCCTTTATAACTTTATGCAAGTGAGCAATTCTTGATCTTAGGTCTTCTGAGATATCTTTTGTTTGAAGCATGGTTCACATCAGGCAATGCTTCTTGTAAATAGAAAACTCAATTTTTTTTGAGTGTTTTGTATAAGGCAACTCTAACCAACATCTCCAATCTCATCTCAATGATTGGACTCCAGGTTAGCTGACTCCAATTATATTTTGGAGAAGTCATTAGCCTAGGGGTTCACATACTTTTTCAAACCTACGCTGTGAATGTTTAAATGTATTCAATATAGACAAGAAAACTACAATAATTAGGGTGTTTTTAGTTTAAGCACACTGTGTGTGTCTATTATTGAGACTTGGATGAAGTTCAGTTCAAGTTTTATAACCAATTTATGCAGAAATCCAGGTAATTCCAAAGGGTTCACATACCCTTTCTTGCCACTGTGGCTGTCTACATACCATCACAGACCGATGCTGGCACTAAGACCGTACTCAATGAGCTGAAAACCGCCATAAGAAAACAAGAAACCGCTCTTCCAGAGCGGCCGGGGACTTTAATGCAGGGAAACTTAAATCCTTTTTAACCTGTTGCTTCTACCCTCTACTTTTTTGAACATTCTGTTAAAAATCGCGCAACATTTCAGCGCCCTGCTACTCATGCCAGGAATATAGTATATGCATTTGCTTAGTCTGTGTGGATAGAAAACACTCAGACGTTTATAAAACTGGTTAAATCACTGCTGTGGCTTTACTAGAACGGCATTTACATCGAAAAGCACAGGAAAAACTGATCACTGAAAATGGGAAAATATATCCATGCGCTACTTGAACCCATTGATAAAGGTGAACCACAATTAATTGACTGAGGTTGCAGTACCTACAGCTTCCACACGGTGTCTAGAGTCTTGTCATTTCCCTTCGAGTTTTTTCTTGGTCAAACACATGCAGGGTACCGTATTTCTTCAGGTCTAGGACCGGATATTTTCGTTGAGTTTCTAGCCGGACATTTTTCCAGACGGACAGCTAATGATCTTTACATCGCCTCCTGATGAATTTTATCGCTTATTAACGTTTACTAATACCTAAAGTTGCATTACAAACGTATTTCGAAGTGTTTTGTGAAAGTTTATCGTCGACTTTTTGAATTTTAAAAATGACGTTACGTTTTGAAAACGCTGTTTTTTTCGTTTATCACACAGTCTACATATAACGATATCTTGGCTTTATATGGACCGATTTAATCGAAATAAAGACCCAATAGTGTTTATGGGACATCTAGGAGTGCCAACAAAGAAGATGGTGAAAGGTAATGACTGTTTTCTATTTTATTGTGCGGTTTGTGTAACGCCGAAATGCTAATTATTTTGTTTACGTCCCCTGCGTGGCTTTTGTGTTGTAGTGTATTGGTGCATGCTATCAGATAATAGCTTCTCATGCTTTCGCCGAAAAGCATTTTAAAAATCTGACTTGTTGCCTGGATTCACAACGAGTGTAGCTTTAATTCGATACCCTGCATGTGTATTTTAATGAACGTTTGAGTTTTAACTAATACTATTAGCATTTAGCGTAGCGCATTTGCATTTCCAGAGCTCTAGTTGGGACGCAAGCGTCTCAGGTAGAAGCAAGAGGTTAACAAAAGTGCACCAGCATGTTAAAAAAAAACTCAACCACCTCCACACACAGATACTTGTACAAAGCTCTCCCTCACCCTCCATTTGGCAAATCTGACCATAATTACATCATCCTGATTCCTGCTTTCAAGCTAAAAATTACAGCAGGAAGCACCAGTGACAAGATCAATAAAAATGTGGTCAGATGAAGCAGATGCTAAGCTACAGGACTATTTTGCTAGCACAGACTGGAATATGTTCCGGGATTCCTCCGGTGGCATTGAGGCGTACACCACATCAGTCACTGGCTTCATCAATAAGTGCATCAATGACGTCGTCCCTACAGTGACTGTACAAACACCCCAACCAGAAGTCATGAATTCCAGGCAACATCTGCACTGAGCTAAAAGGGTTGCAGCATTCAAGGAGCGGGACTCTAGCCCAGAAGCTTATAAGAAATCCCGCAATGCCCTCCAACGAACCATCCAACAAGCAAAGCATCAATACAGGACTAAGATCTAATCGTACTACAATGGCTCCGACGCTCATCGAATGTGGCAGGGCTTGCAAACCATTACAGACTACAAAAGGGAAGCACAGCCCAGTAACACGAGCCCAAAAGATGAGCTAAATTACTTTTATGCTCGCTTCGAGGCAAGTAACACTGAATCATGCATGACAACATCAGCTGTTCCGGACGACTGTGTGACCACGCTCTCCGCAGCCGATGTGAGCAAGACCTTTAAACAGGTCAACATCCACAAGGCCTCAGGGCGAGACAGATTGCCAGGACATGTACTCAGAGCATGCGCTGACCAACTGGCAAGTGTTTTCATTGACATTTTCAACCTCTCCCTGTCTTAGTCTGTAATTTCAAGCAGACCACCATAGTCCCTGGGCCCAAGAACACTATGGTAACCTGCCTAAATGACTACCATCCCGTAGCACTCACATCGGTAGCCATTAAGGCAGGTCATGGCTCACAACAACAACATTATCCCAGAAACACTAGACTCACTCAAATTTGCATACCACCCCAACAGATCCACAGACGATGCAATCTCTATTGCACTCCACACTGCCCTTTCACACCTGGACAAAAGGAACACCTATGTGAGATTGCTATTCTTTCACTTTAGCTTTGCATGCCCTCAAAGCTCATCACTAACCTAAGGACCCTGGGCCACCCCCAGGTGGTAAGGGTAGGTAACAACACATCCGCCACACTGATCCTCAACATGGGGGCCCCTCAGGGGTGCGTGCTCAGTCCCCTCCTGTACTCCCTGTTCATCCATAACTGCACGGCCAGGCAAGATTCCAAACCATCATGAACTTCTTGGTGACAGGGGGCAGTATTTTCACATCCGGATGAAATGCATGCCCAAATTCAACTGCCTGCTACTCATCCCCAGAAGATAAGATATGCATATTATTTGGATAGAAAACACTCTGAAGTTTCTAAAACTGTTTGAATCATGTCTGTGAGTATAACAGAACTTATGTAGCAGGTGAAACCCAGAGGAAAAACCATTCAGATCTTTTTTTGTTTTTGAGGTCACTCTTTTTTCAATGTTTTTCATTGGGAATCCAGATTTCTAAGGGACCTTCTTGCAGTTCCTACAGCTTCCACTGGATGTCACCAGTCTTTAGAAATTGGTTGAGGTTTTCTTTTGTGTAATGAAGAAGTACAGCCATCCAGAACGAGGGTAACTTGAAGTGTACTGTTAGAGGCGCAAGACCAGAAAGGTACCGTCAGTTTGTTTTCTTCCTGTATTGAACACAAATCCTCCCGTCTTCAATTTTATTGAGTATTTACTTTAAAAAAATACCTAAAGTTGTATTACAAAATTAAGTTTGAAATGTTTTGGCAGACTTTACAGGTAACTTTTGAGATATTTTGTAGTCACGTTGCCCAAGTTGAAACCGGTGTTTTTCTGGATCAAAAGCGCCAAATAAATGGACATTTTGGATATATAGACGGAATTAATCAAACAAAAAGGACCAATTGTGATGTTTATGGGACATATTGGATTGCCAACAAAAGAAGCTCGTCAAAGGTAAGGCATGATTATATATTGTTATTTCTACGTTTTGTGTCGCGCCTGCAGGGTTGAAATATGTTTTCTCTCTTTGTTTACGAAGGTGCTATCCTCAGATAATAGCATCGTTTGCTTTCGCCAAAAAGCCTTTTTGAAATCTGACATGTTTGATTGCAAATGGCCTAGGGAGGGGTGGGGGGTTGGAGGCAGGCTCCAACCCCCACCCCTCCCTAGGCCTAGGCAGGCTCCAACCCCCACCCCCCCTAGGCCTAGGCAGGCTCCAACCCCCACCTCTCCCTAGGCCTAGGCAGGCTCCAGGCCTAGGCAGGCTCAACCCCCACCTCTCCCTAGGCCTAGGCAGGCTCCAACCCCCCACCCCTCCCTAGGCCTAGGCAGGCTCCAACCCCCACCCTCCCTCCCTAGGCAGGCTCCAACCCCCAATCCCCCCCACCCCCTAAACTTAGGCAGGCTCCACACTGAAATATGGAACAAAAACATTGTTTTGATGAAAGAAAACGGCATCTTCATTAGTCCAGGGGCATTCTTTGTTTCATGTTAACTAAAACCTGCCAACGAAGATTAAGCTCCCAAAATCAAGCAGGGAAAAAGAAAACCTGGGCCAAATATCTACAAGTTAACAAGGAGGTGAAGTGTCTCAAGTCCCATTATAAAGGGAATTACCACCCTTTTAAAACAGGAGGAAATGTATAGATGCGAAAGAGGAGTCCCGGCTAAAATGGTGCTTTTGTTTTGTATAAACGTTCACACCACTATTGTACACGCCATGCCTGGTACATAAGTGAAAAATACACATGCCTAGTACATACATTATACATGAAACTCAGACTGGTATGCCATCCCGAAACACTATCTCAGATAGGGTCAGACTGTGTGGCACTTTCACCATATCCTGCAGCAGCTCTTCCTCCAGGGAGAGGTACTGTAGCTGTTACTGTCTCAGTACAGTGATGTTTCACCACATCCTGCAGCAGCTCTTCCTCCAGGGAGAGGTACTGTAGCTGTTACTGTCTCAGTACAGTGATGTTTCACCACATCCTGCAGCAGCTCTTCCTCCAGGGAGAGGTACTGTAGCTGTTACTGTCTCAGTACAGTGATGTTTCACCACATCCTGCAGCAGCTCTTCCTCCAGGGAGAGGTACTGTAGCTGTTACTGTCTCAGTACAGTGATGTTTCACCACATCCTGCAGCAGCTCTACCTCCAGGGAGAGGTACTGTAGCGGTTACTGTCTCAGTACAGTGATGTTTCACCACATCCTGCAGCAGCTCTTCCTCCAGGGAGAGACGTCTTCATGGGAATGGAGGTAATGTCTAACTGGATGTTCATTATAGACTAGGTACATTTAATACATCTCATACGTGGAGGTTAAGATCGGCTTCATGTAATACTGAGTTGGAACTCTGCTCTGTGGGGGATACATAGACAGGATGAAACATCCAGACCTGCTGTGTCTGGTCAATACTCACCAGTGCACAAACTGAGGAAGTTTTTGCTAGTCTTGGGACAGACATCGGAGAACAGTTGATAGACTATACGTCCAACTGAAAAAGACAGAACAATTTGTTAGGCCTGACTGAGGAATCAATCTGAAACATATCCTGGGCTGACAGGTCTCTCTGGCCAATAAATATTTCTAATGGCAGTATGGCACCTGACCAATCATCTCAACATCGCAGTTATCACTAGGGCTGGGACGATACCAGTATCGCACAATTTTTTCCATGGCAAAACTGAATACATAAAACCACTCTTTGGTCCTTTAGAACGTGCTGTATGTAAAATATTGTATATGCTATAGCTTGGAAAATGAATACATTTGACTCTGGGTGACAACCTGCTAGTTTCTACCATTGGGGCTGCTTTCCTAAAAAAGTTCAATCCGCTTCCTGTTTTGTTTCTTTGCTATGATACAAACGAGTATGGCGATACTGGTATGGTCCCGGACCTAGTTGTCACTGCCATTCTCAACACCTTGGACCGCAAGTCAACACCTTGGACCGCAAGTCAAACACCTTGGACAGCAAGTCAACACCTTGGACAGCAAGTCAACACCCTGGACATCATGTCAACACCCTGGACATCATGTCAACACCCTGGACATCATGTCAACACCCTGGACATCATGTCAACACCCTGGACACCATGTCAACACCCTGGACACCATGTCAACACCCTGGACACCATGTCAACACCCAGGACACCATGTCAACACCCAGGACACCATGTCAACACCCTGGACACCATGTCAACACCCTGGACACCATGTCAACACCCTGGACACCATGTCAACACCCTGGACACCATGTCAACACCATGTCAACACCCTGGACATCATGTCAACACCCTGGACATCATGTCAACACCCAGGACACTATGTCAACACCCTGGACATCATGTCAACACCCAGGACACTATGTCGACACCCTGGACACCATGTCAACACCCTGGACATCATGTCAACACCCTGGACACCATGTCAACACCCTGGACACCATGTCAACACCATGTCGACACCCTGGACACCATGTCAACACCATGTCGACACCCTGGACATCATGTCGACACCCAGGACACCATGTCGACACCCAGGACACCATGTCGACACCCTGGACACCATGTCGACACCCAGGACACCATGTCGACACCCTGGACACCATGTGACACCCTGGACACCATGTCGACACCCTGGACACCATGTCAACACCCTGGACACCATGTCAACACCCTGGACACCATGTCGACACCCTGGACACCATGTCGACACCATGTCGACACCCTGGACACCATGTCGACACCCTGGACATCATGTCAACACCATGTCGACACCCTGGACACCATGTCAACACCCTGGACACCATGTCAACACCCTGGACATCATGTCAACACCCAGGACACCATGTCAACACCATGTCAACACCCTGGACACCATGTCAACACCATGTCAACACCCTGGACACCATGTCAACACCCTGGACACCATGTCAACACCTTGGACACAATGTCAACACCCTGGACACCATGTCAACACCCTGGACACCAAGTCAACACCCTGGACACCAAGTCAACACCCTGGACACCAAGTCAACACCCTGGACACCAAGTCAACACCCTGGACACCAAGTCAACACCCTGGACACCAAGTCAACACCCTGGACACCATGTCAACACCCTGGACACCATGTCAACACCCTGGACACCAAGTCAACACCCTGGACACCATGTCAATACCATGTCAACACCCTGGACACCATGTCAACACCCAGGACACCATGTCGACACCCAGGACACCATGTCGACACCCAGGACACCATGTCGACACCCAGGACACCATGTCGACACCCTGGACACCATGTCAACACCCTGGACACCATGTCAACAACCTGTCAACACCCTGGACACCATGTCAACACCCTGGACACCATGTCAACACCCTGGACACCATGTCAACACCATGTCGACACCCTGGACACCATGTCGACACCCTGGACACCATGTCGACACCCTGGACACCATGTCGACACCCTGGACACCATGTCGACACCATGGACACCATGTCGACACCCTGGACACCATGTCGACACCCTGGACACCATGTCGACACCCTGGACACCATGTCGACACCCTGGACATCATGTCAACACCATGTCGACACCCTGGACACCATGTCAACACCATGTCGACACCCTGGACACCATGTCGACACCCACCATGTCGACACCATGTCGACACCCTGGACACCATGTCAACACCATGTCGACACCCTGGACATCATGTCAACACCATGTCGACACCCTGGACACCATGTCAACACCATGTCGACACCCTGGACACCATGTCAACACCCTGGACACCATGTCAACACCCTGGACATCATGTCAACACCCAGGACACCATGTCAACACCATGTCAACACCCTGGACACCATGTCAACACCCTGGACACCATGTCAACACCCTGGACACCATGTCAACACCCTGGACACCATGTCAACACCCTGGACACCATGTCAACACCCTGGACACCAAGTCAACACCCTGGACACCATGTCAACACCATGTCAACACCCTGGACACCATGTCAACACCCTGGACATCATGTCAACACCATGTCAACACCCTGGACACCATGTCAACACCATGTCAACACCCTGGACACCATGTCAACACCATGTCTGGACACCATGTCAACACCATGTCAACACCCTGGACACCATGTCAACACCCTGGACACCATGTCAACACCCTGGACATCATGTCAACACCCTGGACATCATGTCAACACCCTGGACACTATGTCAACACCCTGGACACTATGTCAACACCATGTCACACCATGTCAACACCATGTCAACACCATGTCGACACCCTGGACATCATGTCGACACCCAGGACACCATGTCAACACCCTGGACACCATGTCAACACCCTGGACACCATGTCAACACCCTGGACATCATGTCAACATCATGTCAACACCCTGGACACCATGTCAACACCCTGGACACCATGTCAACACCCTGGACACCATGTCAACACCCAGGACACCATGTCGACACCCTGGACACCATGTCAACACCCTGGACATCATGTCAACACCCTGGACACCATGTCAACACCCTGGACACCATGTCAACACCATGTCAACACCCTGGACATCATGTCGACACCCAGGACACCATGTCGACACCCTGGACACCATGTCGACACCCTGGACACCATGTCGACACCCTGGACACCATGTCGACACCCTGGACACCATGTCGACACCATGTCGACACCATGTCAATACCATGTCAACACCCTGGACACCATGTCGACACCATGGACACCATGTCGACACCCTGGACACCATGTCACACCCTGGACACCATGTCATGGACACCATGTCAACACCCTGGACACCATGTCAACACCCTGGACACCCTGTCAACACCCTGGACACCATGTCAACACCATGTCACACCCTGGACACCATGTCAACACCCTGGACACCATGTCCACCCTGGACACCATGTCGACACCCTGGACACCATGTCAACACCCTGGACACCATGTCAACACCATGTCAACACCCTGGACACCATGTCAACACCATGTCAACACCATGTCAACACCCTGGACACCATGTCAACACCATGTCACCCTGGACACCATGTCGACACCCTGGACACCATGTCGACACCCTGGACACCATGTCGACACCCTGGACACCATGTCGACACCCTGGACACCATGTCAACACCCTGGACACCATGTCGACACCCTGGACACCATGTCGACACCCTGGACACCATGTCAACACCATGTCAACACCCTGGACACCATGTCACACCCTGGACATCATGTCAACACCCATGTCGACACCATGTCGACACATCATGTCAACACCATGTCAACACCCTGGACACCATGTCAACACCCAGGACACCATGTCGACACCCTGGACACCATGTCAACACCCTGGACATCATGTCAACACCCTGGACACCATGTCAACACCCTGGACACCATGTCAACACCATGTCAACACCCTGGACATCATGTCGACACCCAGGACACCATGTCAACACCCTGGACACCATGTCAACACCCTGGACACCATGTCACACCCTGGACACCATCAACACCCTGACATGTCAACACCCTGGACACCATGTCAACACCATGTCAACACCCTGGACACCATGTCGACACCATGTCAACACCATGGACACCATGTCAACACCATGTCACACCCTGGACACCATGTCAACACCCTGACACCATGGACACCATGTCAACACCCTGGACACCATGTCAACACCCTGGACACCATGTCAACACCCTGGACACCATGTCAACACCATGTCAACACCATGTCACACCCTGGACACCATGTCAACACCCTGGACACCATGTCAACACCCTGGACATCATGTCAACACCATGTCACCATGTCACCCTGGACACCATGTCAACACCATGTCAACACCCTGGACACCATGTCAACACCCTGGACACCATGTCGACACCCTCACACCCTGGACACCATGTCGACACCCTGGACACCATGTCGACACCCTGGACATCATGTCAACACCATGTCAACACCCTGGACACCATGTCGACACCCTGGACACCATGTCGACACCCTGGACACCATGTCGACACCCTGGACACCATGTCGACACCCTGGACACCATGTCGACACCCTGGACACCATGTCGACACCCTGGACATCATGTCAACACCATGTCGACACCCTGGACACCATGTCAACACCATGTCAACACCCTGGACACCATGTCAACACCCTGGACACCATGTCGACACCCTGGACACCATGTCAACACCCTGGACACCATGTCAACACCATGTCAACACCCTGGACACCAATGTCAACACCCTGTCGACACCATGTCAACACCCTGGACACCATGTCAACACACCTGGACACCATGTCAACACCCTGGACACCATGTCAACACCCTGGACACCATGTCAACACCCTGGACACCATGTCAACACCATGTCAACACCCTGTCAACACCATGACACCATGTCAACACCCTGGACATCATGTCAACACCCTGGACACCATGTCAACACCCTGGACACCATGTCAACACCCTGGACACCATGTCAACACCATGTCAACACGCACCATGGACACCATGTCAACACCCTGGACACCATGTCAACACCCTGGACATCATGTCAACACACATGTCGACACCCTGGACACCATGTCAACACCCTGGACATCATGTCAACACCATGTCTGGACACCATGTCAACACCATGTCTGGACAATCATGTCAACACCCTGGACACCATGTCAACACACCATGCACCCTGGACACCATGTCGACCCCTGAGTATGGAAACACCCACATCATGTCAACACCATGTCGATACCCTGGACACCATGTTAACACCATGTCAACACCCTGGACACCATGTCGAGGGACACCATTGTACAGTGGACATCATGTCAAACCATGGGCATCCAATCTGGACACAATGTCAACAAACAGTTACTGTTGATGTCAACACCCTGGACACCATGTCGACACCCTGGACACCATGTCGACACCCTGGACACCATGTCGACACCCTGGAAACCATGTCGACACCCTGGACACCATGTCGACACCCTGGACATCATGTCAACACCATGTCGACACACTGGACACCATGTCAACACCATGTCAACACCCTGGACACCATGTCAACACCCTGGACACCATGTCAACACCCTGGACATCATGTCAACACCCAGGACACCATGTCAACACCATGTCAACACCCTGGACACAATGTCAACACCCTGGACACCATGTCAACACCCTGGACACCATGTCAACACCCTGGACACCATGTCAACACCCTGGACACCATGTCAACACCCTGGACACCATGTCAACACCCTGGACACCAAGTCAACACCCTGGACACCATGTCAACACCATGTCAACACCCTGGACACCATGTCAACACCCTGGACATCATGTCAACACCCTGGACACCATGTCACACCATGTCAACACCCTGGACACCATGTCAACACCCTGGACACCATGTCAACACCATGTCAACACGCTGGACACCATGTCAACACCCTGGACACCATGTCAACACCCTGGACATCATGTCAACACCATGTCAACACCCTGGACACCATGTCAACACCCTGGACACCATGTCAACACCCTGGACACCATGTCAACACCCTGGACATCATGTCAACACCATGTCGACACCCTGGACACCATGTCAACACCCTGGACATCATGTCAACACCTGGACACCATGTCAACACCCTGGACATCATGTCAACACCCTGGACACCATGTCAACACCTGCCTAGCATGCTCCCCAGAGTATGGAAACACCCACCCAGCTCGCCCTGTATATATAGTGTTACTGTATGCAGTAGGTTGTACAGTAAACGGTAAATAGGGCATCCAATCTGGAGCACAATAAAACAGTTACTGTTGATATTTAAAGCTCTGGCTTTATGATTTAATATCCTGTTGCATTTCAAATAAGAGTGTTGGGCCTGTCACCGAAAGACTGTTGGTTGAAATCCCAGAGCCGACTAGGTAAAAAAAATCTGGTCTCAGCTTTCAATAGTGCAACAAGCCTAGCCCAGGCTATATGTAAAACGTGAATGAAAATGTCAGAGCAGCAAGGTCCTGTCTCAGCATTTTCTTAGTCTGGCAGTGAGCCATCACCGGGTGGTTGTTGACGCGTCTTACCTGGTTCTCTGTTGATCTCCACATCAAAGTAGCACTGAGGACGCTCCTTCACCCCCATCCTGACCACAGAGCAGACTGGGACACCTGTAAGGCAGAGAGCGAGAGAAAGAGGGAGTGAGAGCGAGCGAGAGAAAGGGCATTACTACTATAGGCAGACCTTTACGGCAATAATATTTTTGCCACATTTGCACAGTTGAGGGAAATGTACGATCTCCCCGCATCGAACTTTCTTTGACATCTTCCCGAAAACTATGTGCCACTGAGGCAATTACACCTGCACGCGAATTGTATATTTTCATGTACCTCGCCCCTGGCTCCAAGAGTTTGATCTCTTTACAGCATATGACTCTGTATCCATACAACATTTGAAGGAGACCTGGGAGGAAGACCATGGTATGGAGATTACTGATGACTGTTGGGCTGATTGCCTACGAGATATTCACTTGTGCTCCCGACACCAACTTATTCAAAGTGACTCACAGACTCCTGTCGTGTCTTTGGAATCATTCACCTGAAGACTTATTTTTTATCAAAAATTCTCTGTAATTATTATTACGTGATTAAACTAACTTAATTATGTAATTGTAATTAACTAGGAAGTCGGGGCACCAAGGAAAATATTCAGATTAAAGTTATAATTTTTCTAATATAACTTTCAGATATTTTAATATCAATCAATTAATCTTCTAATTAATGAATTATTCTTTACCTCACGTTAGTCTCATTCCAAACGTCGTGAATTGTTGGTTATCTGCACGAACCCAGTCTTCACTATGAGTCATCCATACATCAATTTTCTTAAATCATTTATTTACTAACTAAATAATCAATCACAGAAATACATAAACAAACAGTAGATATGGTTACAAGGTAATGATAACAGAGTTTCCCTAGTGGGATAAACCGGTATCGCGGCTTGGTGGACAAAAGGGGAGTGGGGGTCGACTGAAATACATGACACGACCACGTGATCATTATAACAATTGAATGTTAATCCTTTGTACATGAACGCTCAATCATTCAGGAATAATTGCAATCAATCAATATATTTACGCTCAGTGTGTCGTCGTGATCTCTGTTGGAGAGTTTGTCCGCCCTCTAGCTCTCTGCCGTGGTTAGAATGGATTGTTCAGAGTAACATTCAGCAATGTTGTTATAGAATAGATGTTTCGGCGGTTGTTGGTCTTCGCGTTCAATGATACCGAATTCCTAGCTGCAGACTAGTAATTAGTATCAAGGATTTGTTCTTATTCTGTCGGTTCGATAGTCTCAGAGTTTAACCACGTGGTATGGTTAGGAATTCAGCAATCGTCTGAAACCTTAGCACCTCTCGTAATTGAGAGAAGCATGGTCTCCAGATAAATTCCCAAGGTGGGGTTATATTCAGAAGAGCAGAAAGGGGTTGTCCCATGACGCCAGATCAATGTCTGTGCTCATGTGGCGGTCCTCTGATTTAGTTAAACTCCAAAGGGAATTGGAGTTTCCTTCATTAAACAGTTTAAAAATCACATTACATAATTTCACAAATATTTTCATTAATCTTTACTCATTCATTTTTATACAACAATTTGATGTGATCCTCACAACTGAGACTCATGTATAAACAGGGTTATGGTAATGTGGCTGTACTGTCTCTGAGTTTCACAAAATTGTACCAAACGGACAAGTTCGTAGCTGGCTACTTCACCGACCTTTTATACATTCTCCAGAACATGAATATTGTTCAGTTCAACAAGTTCTGTGAGGTGGAAGAAGTTACTTTGTTCGCTCTATGAAAACTCTCTCTCTAGACTGTCTGGCCATGAGGAAGAATCTCCTCCAGGAATGTATGACCTGCCTAACAGAGTCTGGTGTAGGGTGAAAGAGAGAGAGGGGTGGTGCTCGCTGTACCCAAAGAGGGCAACGTCATGACACTCCACTATTCCTGTACCAAATTACACACGTTCTACTGAAAATCTGCAGAGGGTACCCTGGGTCACCTCTTCTGGTCATGCCCCAAACTGCACACATTCTGGCAGGATATTTATATAAGTGTTTCTCATTAGTATACAGCTGTAACCTCATACCAGCCCAGGATACTGCTATTTTAGGAAGGTCACAGCACCTAACGACTTTAACCAACTGAGAACAGAAAACATTACAATATGGCATGTTTATTGGAAAAATAACAATTTTGAGCCTTTGGAATAAAGAGACTGGTTTTTAATAATACCTGGTTAGCTGAAGTCACTAGCTTGCTACATGTAGAAAGGATTCGACATGGCAGATCTAATACATTTGTTAACTTCTCTAGGATAGGGAGCAGCATTCAGAATTTTGAATGAAAAGCATGCCCAAATTCAACTGCCTGCTACTCATCACCCAGAAGATAAGATATGCATATTATTAGTAGATTTGGATAGAAAACACTCTGACGTTTCTAAAACTGTTTGAATCATGTCTGTGAGTATAACAGAACTTATGTAGCAGGCGAAACCCAGAGGACAAACCGTTCAGATGTTTTTGAGGTCATTCTCTTTTCAATGGGAATCCAGATTTCTAAGGGATCTTCTTGCAGTTCCGACAGCTTCCACTGGATGTCAACAGTCTTTAGAAATTGGTTAAGATTTTTACTTTGTGTAATGAAGAAGTACGGCCATCCAGAACGAGGGTAACTTGAAGTGTACTGTTAGATAGAGGCGCGTGACCAGAAACATTTTGGATATATAGACGGAATTAATCAAACAAAAAGGACCATTTGTGATGTTTATGGGACATATTGGAGTGCCAACACAAGAAGCTCGTCAAAGGTAAGGCATGATTATATATTTTTATTTCTACGTTTTGTGTCGCGCCTGCAGGGTTGAAATATGCTTCTCTCTCTTTGTTTACGAAGGTGCTATCCTCAGATAATAGCATCGTTTGCTTTTGCCAAAAAGCCTTTTTGAAATCTGACATGTTTGATTGCCAATGGCCTAGGGAGGGGTGGGGGGTTGGAGGCAGGCTCCAACCCCCCACCCCTCCCTAGGCCTAGGCAGGCTCCAACCCCCCACCCCTCCCTAGGCCTAGGCAGGCTCCAACCCCCCACCCCTCCCTAGGCCTAGGCAGGCTCCAACCCCCCACCCCTCCCTAGGCCTAGGCCTAATAGCATCGTTTGCTTTCGCCAAAGCCTTTTTGACATCTGACAAGTTGGCTAGATTCACAACAAGTGCAGCTTTAATTTGGTGTCTTGCATGTGTGATTTCATGAATGTTTGATTTTTATAGTAATTTATTTGAATTTGGCGCTCTGCATTTTCACTGGCTTTTGGCCAGGTGCTAGCGTCCCACATATCCCAGAGAGGTTAAGACATGGCAGCCGTTTATCACGCATCTTTCACGTGATGATGGGAAACAACATACAACCAACCCTGATCCACAGTAATTATTTTTAATGCAAAGCATAGTCCTTACACTGTCAAATATCAATGAAGCAAGGTGCCAATCCCTTAATGCAGGCAAACTTAAATCAGTTTTACTAATAATTGAGACAGTAGATCTAGCTGGTCTGTCATTATATAATAGAGACAGTAGATCTAGCTGTCATATTACAGTCCGTAGAAACATGTCAAACGATGTATAGAATCAATCTTTAGGATGTTTTTATCATAAATCTTCAATAATGTTCCAACCAGATTTCCTTTGTCTTCAGAAATGCAATGGAACACAAGCTAACTCTCTCGTGAACAGTCTTTGAAACTTCAGTGTTTTCTACCCAAATCTACTAATAATATGCATATATTAGTAACGGTGCCTGAATAGCAGGCATTTTACTCTGGGCACGCTTTTCATCCAAACATGAAAATGCTGCCCCCTATCCCAAACAGGTTAAAGTCCCCGGCCACTAGACACGCCGCTTCTGGGTGAGCATTTTCTTCTTTGCTTATGGCCTTACAGAGTTGGTCGAGAGCGGTCTTAGTGCCAGCTTCGTTCTGTGGTGGTAAATAGACGACCATAAATAATATAGATGAGAGCACTTGGTAGATAGTGTGGTCTACAGCTTATCATACGGTACTCTACCTCAGTATGTCAAGAGTTCTTTAATATTAGATAACGCTGTTATGACAAATAGACACACACCCCCACCCCTCATCTTACCAGAGGTAGTGTCTCTGTTCTGCCGGTGCATGGAAAATACTGCTAGCTCTATATTGTTCGTATCGACGTTCAGCCACATCTCGGTAAAACATAAGCCGTTACAATTTTTGAATGTCCCATTGGTAGGATAATCTTAATCATAGGGCATCAACTTTATTTTCCAATGATTGCACGTTAGCAAGAAGACCTGATGGCAGTGCGAGCTACAGATTCTCAGAAGGCTGTCCCATCTGTGGCCCCTTTTCCTGCGTATTTTCTTCACACAAAAGGTGTGGATCTGGGCCTGTTCCAGTGAAAGCAGGATATCCTTCTCGTCGGACTCGTTAAAAGGAAACAAGTTTAATCCAGTCCGCAGTTGAAACCAATGCATTGAATGGTATTTTTTGCAAAACAGTGATTGCGTTAGTCTAAATCATGACTATCCGATCTACTCATCACAGTATGAATAGTAGGCTATCTTACATAGGTCTGCAAACGCAATGATGCATGGACTGCTTTATTATAAAGGTGCATTGTCATGGTGAAAATGTGCTTCCCCAAACTTGAAACTCACACACAGCCTATGCATAGGTTAGTGATTTAGCCATTTGTTACTTTTCTTATTGGCCGAGGAAAATTAAATGTGGGGGACCCCCACTGTAAGGGACACACAACACCAGCTTGGCTGTTTAGCTCACATTTTTTAACATGATTGACCGGGACACAGAGTGACACCCCACCCAAAATGGGCAGGGTTTGAGGACAAGGAAATTGATTTGAATACCAGGGAGGACCCACAGTGTCTACTTTATTGTATCTAACTAGTCCATAGCCTATTGAAAGTCTGCTAGATTGGTAGGGAAAACACTTTGCCAAGTTACATGACACCATAGGCCCTTTTTGAACTGGGCAAATGTTTTTGATCAAATTGTCGACCCTAGCCCAATTAAGGAGTAACGTTAGGCTCCTTTGGCAGCCAAAAACGCCATCTAAACACAAATGAATTCTCAATTGCTTTAAGGTTCATGAAGCCCTCTACTTTCATATTGTATCAAAAAATAATTTCACAAACGCAAAATATATTTACTGTACATGGTTTTAACATTTGCAGCAGACGGTACTTCAGTGACAACGCATTTGTGGCATCCATCTTCCGCTTACACACATGTGTTCAGAGATGCAGATGTTAATTACCGTCTGTTTTCCGTGAACAAGCTCTGTAATATGAAAATATGGCCGTGTGGGAACCCCAACCCCGTAAAAAGCTGCAATAACTGAACCTTGTTTTTATTAGTTCTCGCTAATATCAACGACATGTTCCTTGTTTCCAAAACCGTAACGCGAGCGATGCGTTTAGATTTAGAGCAAGCGTTGAGGCACTCAACGACCGGAAAATACCATCTTCATTAAACACTAAAGATAGTTACAGTCGCGCCCATTGTTGACCTACTTTCACTTTCAGTTAGGATATTGTCTGTAACTACTGCTAAGTACTGAGCCATGGTTGCGAGGTTAATTTGTGTTGGAGTTTGAACAATTATAGTACCAGCACATAGTATGCCTGCTAAATAGACATATCCGCCGTGACTTGATATGCAATGGTTACTTGGCTGTGATCTGGCTCTCTGACTTGTTGTTGTTGACTGATCTGACTGTTGTTGTTGACTGACTCCATGGCGTTTGTCACAGTTTGTTACCATCTAGCTCTCTTGGAAAGGCACAATACATATGATACGAATGTGTTTTATCAAGCTGGTTTTATACGCCAACAAGCTAAAGACTCCGTAGTAGGCTACTAGCACACGTTCATTAGCTAGCTAACGTTAGCAATCTCAATTTAACACGTTAGTTAGCAAGCCAGCTAACCTTGCGATGTCCAGGCCGTTTGTTGAGCTAAACAAACAACATCGGTTGTTTATTGATTCCCAGAGGTTGACAAGATGCCACCATTAATAAAAAATAATAACAATAATAAACAATATCGTTTCGATGAAGTAACCTACGCAGGCTTTACCTACCTGTGATCTGCGCACGGTAGCTGGGCGCTGTATGAATGCAACAGCCGTGTGCGAGGATCAAAACTGCAATGTATCATGGGTAATTTGTCTGACTGATCAACAAATAATGAGCTGTTATTTGATGCAAGGTGATTTGTAGATCAGTCAATCGACCGTCGCCTGTGTCATGTTAAAAAGGTCCGTGCTAAAAATCTTCCCAGCGTGAAATTAGTTCCGAGGCGTTCTTGACCGTGACGGCATGTTGTCACTTTTTACACCCTGCAGCCGTTTCGATGCCTTCTAACACTGTATGGTGAATGCAGCTAAAATAATATGTATTTCCCGCTCGAGTTCGTTAGGGATGAGCCTTTCGAGTATTTTCTGTGAGCCGGCTCATTTGGTTAGTTCACATTAAAGAGCAGGGTTTTAGTTCAAAATGCTTCAAAATCGACCTAGAACAATGAACAAAATTGCAAATCTCCAATGTTAAACACAGAAGGTGGGCTACCATGATGTCAGATCGTGAAAAAAAATACAAATACATTTTTACCTGGCCAAATTAATATAAAATAATAATACAGAAACGCACACACACAAAAAGAATCAGCGTGGACGAGATTGAGGTGCTCTCCCCACCATTTATTCTTTCTTTAGATAGTTACTGTGTAACTTATCTGCAGAAAAACGTTGTTCTGAACTCAGAAAGCAGTACTAGCGGTATTGCAAATCAGGGAGCCAAATGAACGGCTATTTGACCGATGAAATTCGGTTCCCTACTTTAACCAAAATATAATTTAAAAAAGAGCCGTTCATTCATGGACTGTCTACATCCAGGTTGCAGCCGGTGTATACATGCCAACTTCACATGTGTACTCAGGGAGCAGCGATGACGTCATCCAAAAACATGGCAAACATTGGTTGAATATAAAATGTTAATATCCTCCTAACTGTCATTAAATAAATAAAAATCATCTGCTTCGCAGCAATTATTTGAATCATTTAATTTATGTTTTGAAAACTAAAATTGTGTTGTAATGAACTCACTTATGTGAAATGGTGGTGGACTGAATTTCTGGATTTTACTACTTTAAATAATACTTTCAAGATCAATTGGATAAAACAATTCCTGTCTTCTATGTTGTTTTGCAATTATATTGACAAAGTTCCAGTGAAACGTTCTTTTTCTTGTCATGGTCCTTAATTTATAAACACAATTTTCTCCACACAGATATTATATATGGAATAATGGGGATATATTGTATAAAAATACCTCTCTGTTTTTAGAATATTGGTTCTAATATCCTATTGGTGAGCCAACTGGTAAATGCAGAGGGTCTTTTACTCAGTTATAAAGAATTCTTATCACTTTACAAGGTCCCTGTAACACCTAAAGTGTTCCCTCGGATCCAAAAACATGGCAAACATTGGTTGAATATAAAATGTTAATATCCTCCTAACTGTCATTAAATAAATAAAAATCATCTGCTTCGCAGCAATTATTTGAATCATTTAATTTATGTTTTGCACACAAAGGTGATGACTAAAGTGTGTTATTAGGAATGATCCAAATCTGACTTCTCACCCATTACATTAGGAAAACTGTTGTAATGAACACTTATGAGAATGGTGGACTGAATTTTCTGGATTTTACTACTTTAAATAATACTTTCAAGATCAATTGGATAAAACAATTCCTAAGAAGACCCACTTCTGTCTGGAATTTTATTCCTCATGTCTTCTCTACTTTTGGTGGCCTTAACTTCATGTTGTTTTGCAATTATAATATTGACAAAGTTCCAGTGAAACGTTCTGCTTTTCATCGGCAGGTTTTCTTGTCATGGTCCTTAATTTATAAACACAATTTTTCTCCACACAGATATTATATATGGAATAATGGGGCTCTGGGACCCTCCTCTCTTCTCCAGACCATCTTTATTGTATAAAAATACCTCTCTGTTTTTAGAATATTGGTTCAGAAATAATATCCTATTGGTGAGCCAACTGGTAAATGCAGAGGGTCTTTTACTCAGTTATAAAGAATTCTTATCACTTTACAAGGTCCCTGTAACACCTAAAGATTTTGCAATTGTTTTAGATGCCATTCCCTCAGGTGTTGCTATGTTATTCAGGAACATGTCAAGACCTGACCCTCAGAGTCTACCTTCTATTGACCCTGTTGACTCATCAGTAGGAAAGATTTGTTTCTCTTTTGGTCCATTCAACAACAGAGCGATACAATCCTTGTTTCAGCAGGATGTTGTATCTATACCTTGTCATTCCTTATTGGAATGGATTTATTGATAATATCTGTTGGAAAAAAGTTTGGATGTTGCCACACACATACCTACTTGTTAACAAAATTAAGGAAGTTTCCTTTAAAATTATTCATAAATATTATCCTGCCAACCACTATATGAAGAAGTTTAAGGAAAACATCAACTCAAACTGCTCCTTTTGTAATGACCACCCAGAAACAGTTGTGCATCTTTTTTGGCATTGTATGCATGTAAGAAAACTGTGGCAAGACAGCAGTAGGTTTATAATTGAACACATTTATGAAGATTTTACACTATTGTGGAGAGATCTACTGTTTGGATTCTTTACATACAATAGAAATAAGCGGAATCATTTTTATGTAATTAATTTCATTATTCTTTTGGCCAAATTTCATATACACAAATGTAAATTTACAAACAGAAAACCACATTTTCGTACCCTACAAAAAGAAATTGAACTGTATTTTAAGACGGTTAAATGCTCTACTAACAAAAAAGCTGTTAGAATTGTAAGTATATGCATGTCCCTTAAGGTCCCTGTGTAATTGTAATGTGATATTGTACCCCTAGCCCCACCCCCAGCCCCGCCCCTAGCCCCGCCCCTAGCTCGATTGTCTATTGTTTGTAATCTATGTATGCTTGTGTTCCCTCATGTGCTTTATGTATTGATTTGTTGTTAATAAAATTAAAATATATATATATTTTTTAAATAATAATAATCTGACTTCTCTATGGAAATTGTCTTTCTGGGCCGGGCATCAGTTAAACGGCAGTACCAAAGCAAAACTATAGGATCAGTCGAAACTGTGCTTGCTTCGAGACTGAAACCCTGGCCCCTTGCTGTAAAAGCATTTATATACACACTAGATGACAAATAGGGGGTGCTATGTTGAAGCTGTAGTGCCTCCATCTTGGCACTCCCCTCACCGTTGTAAATAATATTTTGGAAGCTATAGAAATGCATTTATTAATGTCTACATTTGTTTTATACCATGTGTATTATATTATAGACACCTTAATGCATACTGTAATGAAAACAGCAGGGAGCAGGTCTCGAACCCTCGACCTTCTAGCCCGAGGTCCGGCGCGCTATCGACTCTGCCGCAAAAGTGTGCTCGTGCGGCAGGGTCGATTTCCGGCTTATAAACCCAGGGTCGTTACAATACTTTGACATATTATGTGAGCTAAACATAAAAATAAAATACATCAAAACATTTTCTTAACATTTTTTGACATTAGTAATGTTACTGGCCCCACTACAAAAAAAAAACTTAAATACATGTAATTTTGTCATTGAAACATTTAATTGAAATACTGTAGAATTCCATTCATTCCTATGGGGAGTCCCAATATGGCCGACATGTGGGTTCAAAGCCTCTCAATGGCCAATACATAGCATCAGCAATACAGGGTTTATATACTGTACCATTTGTGTAAACAGTGAAGCATTGAGTTTATAAAGAAGAGAAGGCTGGTAGCAGCAGCCAGAGTGTGGGTGAGTGGGTGTGTGGAACAGAAAATAGTGAGCGTGTGAAAAGTTGTGGGTGTGTGGAACAGGCTCTAGCAGTCAAACAAGGAAATGGTTCCAATCGTTTTTCCACCATTCATTTTTTTCCATAGGGGATTTTAGAAACATTAAATAAAAGCTGTGTTTTGTGTACACTAGGCAAAGGTAATCTCTGGATTCACTAATGTTAGCTAAATTTAGTAATGAATAAATTGACTAAATGTCTTTGAATTGACAATTCTATGAACTGTATTGTGCATGCTTTAAATTGACACCTGATACCTGTTAGCAAAGGTGTCAGCAAGAGCTAACATGCAGGAGCTGGCAGGGATTTGTAGTCTTGCATGATGCCTACTTTGATGCTCATTAGTATTTTCGAATCAGAGTAGAGCCTACACAAAACACAGCCCTTGTTTTAAGTGTTTCTAACATTTCCTATGGGAAAAACGATTGGAACAATTTCCCTGTTTGACCGCTAGGTTTTATGACACCTTCTCTGTTGGGCTCTATAGGTTAGATGGTTTTGATCGAGCAGTGTTTTCTATTTTATTTTATTTACCACGCGACTACCAGAGAGTTTCTAAACCCAGAGGCGAAAAGTCACGAAACTTCCGGGAACGCTTGTGAAACAGACCAAGCAGACCAGGCTGAGGTTTGGGAAGTCAATAGCCGTGTTTGAGAGCATCAAATACATGATGCATTGTGGGCAAATGACTGAAGGATCGATCTACAAATAATAATTAATATTTATTTATGATCCAAAGTTATATGTAGATCGTCAGTCGCCTGCAATGTTGGCTGTAATGTCGAGCAAGCCCATTGAGAGAAGTAAAAAAAATAATCTGAAAATGTAAATGCATAACCTAGATTTGAGCCAATTGGCGTGTGACTGACTGATCTACAAATAATATTGAGTAGTTATTTAGGAAGCAAGGTCATTTGAATATCAGTGAGTCTCAACTCGCCTTTAAAGTCAGGTGCAATGTCAAATGCCTTAAGTAGTTGAACATGTTATTACTCCAACCTAGTGAAAGTGACAAACTGACACTTTTTTAGTTGTTGTTAAAAACAACTTTATACTGTATATCGGAGTGCCTTTGATTTGTCGGCCCATACATTCGCAATTCGGTGCGAGATGACTGTTTCTGTGCATGAGTTTAGCTAGCCGTTGCCACATTCAAAACAACTGGGAACTCTGAAATCTTCAACTTCCAACTTTTGGACAATTGGGAACTTGAGGGGAAAAATTGTTTTGAACAGTCATCCAACTCAACTCGTTTTTTTCCCCAGTTGTCTTGAAAGCACCATTAGGCAAAGTTGGATAGCTAATCTCATGTGCAGAAACACATCATCGGGTCTAACGGTAAAAGTTGACTGTTGACGAAAGTCTAGGAGAGAAGTTGGGGCTAGAGCAATATGACTAGGTCCCTGGTATACAGAAAAAACCAGAGCCCTGAAGCTTGTCTTCATGCCTGCTTCGCTGACTTGCCTCGTCATATCGTTGCCGCTCTGCTTTAGCTGCCTCCAGTTGCTCCCTTGGACGGCGATACTCCCCAGCCTGTCTCCAGAGTCCCTGCCTCCAGTTCCTCCCTTGGACGGCGATACTCCCCAGCCTGTCTCCAGAGTCCCTGCCTCCAGTTCCTCCCTTGGACGGCGATACTCCCCAGCCTGTCTCCAGAGTCCCTGCCTCCAGTTGCTCCCTTGGACGGCGATACTCCCCAGCCTGTCTCCAGAGTCCCTTTCGCTGCTTGGTCCTTTGGTGGTGGGAAGTCACGGCCGTCAAAAGCAGTGTGGTGAGCGTACAATTTTCCTTAATTTAAAATGACGCCAATAAAACAATAATAAAACAATAAACCATACAAAACGACCGTGGGCAAAAGTGACACAAACAAAGACAACTTCCCACACAGAAAGGAGGGAAAAGGGCTACCTAAGTATGGTTCCCAATCAGAGACAACGATAGACAGCTGTCCCTGATTGAGAACCATACCCAGCCAAAACAAAGAAATACAAAAACATAGAAAATAGAACATAGAATGCCCACCCAAATCACACCCTGACCAAACCCAAAATAGAGACATAAAAAGCTCTAAGGTCAGGGTGTGACAGTTACTGACTTTCCATTTGCATTCATTATCCAAAGTTGTTCTAACAAATGGTCTTGGTAGGGGTCATATTGCATTGTGCAGTGGTACTCTGGTTTTGCTCTGCCAGCTTGAGGTATATGAGCCTGAATAAACCTACCCCACTTCCCTATGGTTCTATTCACTTCTTTCTCAATGTTCCCTAACTAATACCCATTTGCTGTCTCTCCTGTCATTATCTCCACCTACCGAAGGACGTCAGAGTACAAAAATCAGTTAACCACCTAACTGAGGAACTCAATTTAACCTTGCGCAATACTGTAGGTGCAGTCGTACCCCTAAAAACAAAAAACATTTGTTATAAGAAACTAGCTCCCTGGTATACAGAAAATTCCCGAGCTCTGAAGCAAGCTTCCAGAAAATTGAAACTGAAATGGCGCTACACCAAACTGGAAGTCTTCCGACGATCTTGGAAAGACAGTACCGTGCAGTATCGAAGAGCCCTCACTGCTGCTCGCTCATCCTATTTTCCCAACTTAGTTGAGGAGAATAAAGAACAATACAACATTTTCATTTTGATACTGTCGCAAAGCTAACTAAAAAGCAGCATTCCCCAAGAGAGGATGGTTTTCACTTCAGCAGTGATAAATTCACGAAATTCTTTGACGGAAAGATCATGATCATTAGAAAGCAAATTACGGACTCCTCTTTAAATCTGCATATTTCTCCAAAGCTTAGCACAACACTGCCAGGACCTAGGATCAAGGGTGACACTCAAGTTTTTAAATACTAGATCACATTGATGAAAACAGTCTTAGCCTCTAAACCTTCAAGCTGCATACGAGAGCTTATTCCAGCTAAACTACTGAAAGAGCTGCTTCCTGTGATTGGCCCTCCTACGTTGAACAAAAATAAACGGCTCCCTATCCACTGGATGTGTGCCAAACTCACTAAAAGTGGCAGTAATAAAGCCTCTCTTGAAGAAGCCAAACATTGAAAATATTTAAAAAACTTTTGGCCTATATCAAATCTCCCATTTCTCTCAAAATTCTTTGAAAAAGCTGTTGCGCAGCTGCCTTCCTAAAAACAATGCATACAAAATGCTTCAGTCTGGTTTTAGACCGCATCATAGTACTGAGACTGTACTTGTGAAGGTGGTAAATGACCTTTTAATGGCGTCAGACCGAGGCTCTGCATCTGTTCTCGTGCTCCTAGACCTTAGTGCTGCTTTTGATACCATCAATCACCACACTCTTTTGGAGAGATTGGAAGCCCAAATTGGTCGACACGGACAAGTTCTGGTCTGGTATAGATCTTATCTGTCGGAAAGATATCAGTTTGTCTCTGTGAATGGTTTGTTCTCTGACAAATCAACTGTAAATTTCGGTATTCCTTAAGGTTCCGTTTTAGGACCATTATTCTACTTCCGGCGCCGACAGAGATGGCCGCCTCGCTTCGCGTTCCTAGGAAACTATACAGTCTTTTGTTTTTTTACGTGTTATTTCTTACATTAGTACCCCAGGTCATCTTAGGTTTCATTACATACAGTCGAGAAGAACTACTGAATATAAGATCAGCGTCAACTCACCACCTTTCAAACAGGACAACGGAATGGATCCCAGCTGGCGACCCAAAAAAACGACTCCGTAAAAGAGGGAAACGAGGCGGTCTTCTGGTCAGACTCCGGAGACGGGCACATCGTGCACCACTCCCTAGCATTCTTCTCGCCAATGTCCAGTCTCTTGACAACAAGGTGGATGAAATCCGAGCAAGGGTAGCATTCCAGAGGGACATCAGAGACTGTAACGTTCTTTGCTTCACGGAAACATGGCTCACTGGAGAGACGCTATCGGAGGCGGTGCAGCCAGCGGGTTTCTCCACGCATCGCGCCGACAGAAACAAACATCTTTCTGGTAAGAAGAGGGGCGGGGCGTATGCCTTATGGCTAACGAGATGTGGTGTGATCACAGAAACATACAGGAACTCAAATCCTTCTGTTAACCTTATTTAGAATTCCTCACAATCAAATGTCGACCGCATTATCTACCAAGAGAATTCTCTTCGATTATAATCACAGCCGTATATATTCCCCCCCAAGCAGACACATCGATGGCTCTGAACGAACTTTATTTGACTCTTTGCAAACTGGAATCCATACATCCTGAGGCTGCATTCATTGTAGCTGGGGATTTTAACAAGGCTAATCTGAAAACAAGACTCCCTAAATTG
Source organism: Oncorhynchus nerka (assembly GCF_034236695.1). Classification (NCBI taxonomy): domain Eukaryota; kingdom Metazoa; phylum Chordata; class Actinopteri; order Salmoniformes; family Salmonidae; genus Oncorhynchus; species Oncorhynchus nerka. The sequence goes on from NC_088417.1 coordinate 1,228,692, forward strand.
TATCAGCATATCGATTGCGCAACCAGGGCTGGTAAAACCTTGGATCATTGTTATTCTAACTTCCGCGACGCAAGCTGATTACACACTCCAAGACTGCTTCCATCACGTGGACTGGGATATGTTTCGTATTGCGTCAGATAACAACATTGACGAATACGCTGATTCGGTGTGCGAGTTCATTAGAACGTGCGTTGAAGATGTCGTTCCCATAGCAATGATTAAAACATTCCCTAACCAGAAACCGTGGATTGATGGCAGCATTCGCGTGAAACTGAAAGCGCGAACCACTGCTTTTAATCAGGGCAAGGTGACTGGTAACATGACCGAATACAAACAGTGCAGCTATTCCCTCCGCAAGGCTATTAAACAAGCTAAGCGTCAGTACAGAGACAAAGTAGAATCGCAATTCAACGGCTCAGACACAAGAGGCATGTGGCAGGGTCTACAGTCAATCACGGACTACAAGAAGAAAACCAGCCCAGTCACGGACCAGGATGTCTTGCTCCCAGGCAGACTAAATAACTTTTTTGCCCGCTTTGAGGACAATACAGTGCCACTGACACGGCCTGCAACGAAAACATGCGGACTCTCCTTCACTGCAGCCGAGGTGAGTAAAACATTTAAACGTGTCAACCCTCGCAAGGCTGCAGGCCCAGACGGCATCCCCAGCCGCACCCCCAGAGCATGCGCAGACCAGCTGGCCGGTGTGTTTACGGACATATTCAATCAATCCCTATACCAGTCTGCTGTTCCCACATGCTTCAAGAGGGCCACCATTGTTCCTGTTCCCAAGAAAGCTAAGGTAACTGAGCTAAACGACTACCGCCCCGTAGCACTCACTTCCGTCATCATGAAGTGCTTTGAGAGACTAGTCAAGGACCATATCACCTCCACCCTACCTGACACCCTAGACCCACTCCAATTTGCTTACCGCCCAAATAGGTCCACAGACGATGCAATCTCAACCACACTGCCCTAACCCACCTGGACAAGAGGAATACCTATGTGAGAATGCTGTTCATCGACTACAGCTCGGCATTCAACACCATAGTACCCTCCAAGCTCGTCATCAAGCTCGAGACCCTGGGTCTCGACCCCGCCCTGTGCAACTGGGTACTGGACTTCCTGACGGGCCACCCCCAGGTGGTGAGGGTAGGCAACAACATCTCCACCCCGCTGATCCTCAACACTGGGGCCCCACAAGGGTGATATGGATAATGTAGCCAAGAAAGTAATACTAAGTATTTTCTGTAGTAAGCTGTTAGTAGCCCATGTGCTTTACCCAAATAATTTGGTCCCTTTTCCTCTCCTAATTTAGCCTACTGTTCTGACTTGGTGGTGCACATGTAGCCTGTAGCCTGTTTAGAGAAATGTCATAGAATATTGTAAGAGCTTTCAATGTCTGCTTATATGCCCCCTTTATTTATCCTACGGTTCTGACTTGGTGTACAGTGAGAATACTGTAAAAACGGCCCATGTTCTGAATTATGTCCCTGTACATTTCAAAAGTGCTGAACAAATAGTTATATTGACTATGTCAGTCCAGGCTCGCTAATTAATGTCTTATTTAAAAATTAAGGATTCCCTCATGCCGTAGTTTGTACATATCAATTGTCAGGACTATGGGAGGCACACAGTACTACATAGAGCCATGACTAGATGGAACTCTATTCCACATCAAATAACTGACGCAAGCAGTGAAATTATATTTTAAAAAACAGATTTAAAAAAACAAACACCTGTGAAGCTGTGAAGCAACACAAACATTGGCACAGACACACACGATAACATACGCACAATACATAGACATGGATTTAGTTCTGTAGATGTGTGGTAGTGGTGGAGTATGGGCCTGAGGGCACACAGTGTTCTGTAGATATGTGGTAGTGGTGGAGTATGGGCCTGAGGGCACACAGTGTGTTGTAGATGTGTGGTAGTGGTGGAGTATGGGCCTGAGGGCACACAGTGTTCTGTAGATATGTGGTAGTGGTGGAGTATGGGCCTGAGGGCACACAGTGTTCTGTAGATATGTGGTAGTGGTGGAGTATGGGCCTGAGGGCACACAGTCTGTTGTAGATGTGTGGTAGTGGTGGAGTAGGGGCCTGAGGGCACACAGTGTGTTGTAGATATGTGGTAGTGGTGGAGTATGGGCCTGAGGGCACACAGTGTTCTGTAGATATGTGGTAGTGGTGGAGTATGGGCCTGAGGGCACACAGTGTTCTGTAGATATGTGGTAGTGGTGGAGTATGGGCCTGAGGGCACACAGTGTGTTGTAGATGTGTGGTAGTGGTGGAGTAGGGGCCTGAGGGCACACAGTGTGTTGTAGATATGTGGTAGTGGTGGAGTATGGGCCTGAGGGCACACAGTGTTCTGTAGATATGTGGTAGTGGTGGAGTATGGGCCTGAGGGCACACAGTGTTCTGTAGATATGTGGTAGTGGTGGAGTATGGGCCTGAGGGCACACAGTGTTCTGTAGATATGTGGTAGTGGTGGAGTAGGGGCCTGAGGGCACACAGTGTGTTGTGAAATCTGTGAATGTATTGTAATGTTTTAAAATTGTATAACCTAATTTTGCTGGACACCAGGAAGAGTAGTTGCTGCTTTGGCAGCAACTAATGAGGATCCAGAATAAATACAAATTAGGCTGAATTAACTGTTTCATTGTGATGCGGTAGCACAAAAAGGACTCTGAGGACACCTCCTTTGGTCCGTACACACCTTCACCACCGGCTCCGCCTCATAAGTGGGAGCAAAATAACTGGTTCGATGAGATACATTACGTTCACGTACCGCACCCAGATGAGAAAGAAGACGAGTCATCGACAAAACAAGAAAAAGCTAAACCAAGAGTAGAATATGATTGGGTTAACCTGATGCAAGATTTGGGCTTCAAGGATGCATAGACACTGTCACTGTTGATAGTTTCACAGTGACATTTAAAATCTAAAAATGTGTCGGTGTGATGTGCCAGTGACATGTCAAACTGACCCTTTTCCAGGAATAGCTAGCCGCAAGATTAGAATGTGCCTCAGAGCATGGGTTGACTTGGTCCTGAAGAAAGAGTATATAGGAAGCATGCTTTCAATGGAAAGGCGTGATAGTGCTACTTGACTTCTCACTGGCAGACAGCTCGTGATACTTCAACCATCATCAACCTAAAAGGTCAATATCTGACTTTAAATACTCTAGAACAATCGTAACTTTTGATTTCTGGATCTTGTAAAAGAGACGAACAGAGCCCATTACCCAGTACATTCCTATTGCCTAATTACATTTACATAATTACATAACATAATTAACATAATCCACCCCGTAACTGGAGGAGATACACAGCATCAGTGGAGATACAAAGGGTCTTGATCTCGACACAGAATTTTAACAAGATTCAGCGAATCATAGTAGGAGAAACAGATACTGAGTGATTGGATAAGAAATTGTGAGTGAAAGAACATACTCTTTGGGGACCAACCAGGTCAACCTGCGCTAAGGTAAATAACCGCTTGTTGTAATACATATATAAGGCATTAGTAGTAAGTGTTTTGATGATTGTTGATGTTATAGATTAAGGACCAAAAATAAACTGTAATAACGTGTACAACTATGTGAATTGCAAACATTGAATAAAAAGTAGAAACTAGACCAAAAACCCTAGGGGAGAGAACACCTCTGACACTCCCAATCTAGGGGAACTAGTTTCTACACTAAAGACAATATGATGGTTTGGACAGAATAATAATTTTATTGTAACACGTATATTAATACTCAAGTAGTATTAGTCGACGGACACTATAAATCGTAACTATGGTTACTTGTGTGAGTCTAGATATAAGAGCATACAAAGGGAAAGCGGAAGTAAAGCAAGAGGTACTCTAAGTCTGATTGATATTATCTAAGATCCAGAAACAAGCCTAACGGCATCACACAAGGCTAATCTCCGAATAAAAGGGCAGGATACATACAGTGGGGCAATTTTTTTTTTTTTTAGTCAGCCACCAATTGTGCAAGTTCTTCCACTTAAAAAGATGAGAGAGGCCTGTAATTTTCATCATAGGTACACTTCAACTATGACAGACAAAATGAGAAAAATAAAGCCAGAAAATCACATTGTAGGATTTTTAATGAATTTATTTGCAAATTTGGTGGAAAATAAGTATTTGGTCACCTACAAACAAGCAAGATTTCTAGCAGGGACCTTTATTCAGAGGGGTTGGGTTAAATGCAGAAGACACATTTCAGTTGAAGGCATTCAGTTGTGCAACTGACTAGGTTATCCCACTTTCCCTATATAACTATTGTCCACACACACACACCATTCTACACTGCTCAAAAAAAATAAAGGGAACACTTAAACAACAATGTAACTCCAAGTCAATCACACTTTTGTGAAATCAAACTGTCCACTTAGGAAGCAACACTGATTGACAATAACTTTCACATGCTGTTGTGCAAATGGAATAGACAACAGGTGGAAATTATAGGCAATTAGCAATACACCCCCAATAAAGGAGTGGTTCTGCAGGTGGTGACCACAGACCACTTCTCAGTTCCTATGCTTCCTGGCTGATGTTTTGGTCACTTTTGAATGCTGGCGGTGCTTTCACTCTAGTGGTAGCATGAGGCGGAGTCTACAACCCCCACAAGTGGCTCAGGTAGTGCAGCTCTCCAGGATGGCACATCAATGCGAGCTGTGGCAAGAAGGTTTGCTGTGTCTGTCAGCGTAGTGTCCAGAGCATGGAGGCGCTACCAGGAGACAGGCCAGTACATCAGGAGACGTGGAGGAGGCCGTAGGAGGGCAACAACCCAGCAGCAGGACCGCTACCTCCCCCTTTTGTGCACGAGGAGCACTGCCAGAGCCCTGCAAAATGACTTCCAGCAGGCCACAAATGTGCATGTGTCTGCTCAAACGGTCAGAAACAGACTCAATGAGGGTGGTATGAGGGCCCGACGTCCACAGGTGGGGGTTGTGCTTACAGCCCAACACTGTGCAGGACGTTTGGCATTTGCCAGAAAACACCAAGATTGGCAAATTCACCACTGGCGCCCTGTGCTCTTCACAGATGAAAGCAGGTTCACACTGAGCACGTCACAGACGTGACTGAGTCTGGAGACGCTGTGGAGAACGTTCTGCTGCCTGCAACATCCTCCAGCATGACTGGTTTGGCGGTGGGTCAGTCATGGTGTGGGAAGGCATTTCTTTGGGGAGCCGCACAGCCCTCCATGTGCTCGCCAGAGGTAGCCTGACTGCCATTAGGTACCGAGATGAGATCCTCAGACCCCTTGTGAGACCATATGCTGGTGCGGTTGGCCCTGGGTTCCTCCTAATGCAAGACAATGCTAGACCTCATGTGGCAGGAGTGTGTCAGCAGTTCCTGCAAGAGGAAGTTATTGATACTATGGACTGGACCGCCCGTTCCCCAGAACTGAATCCAATTGAGCACATCTGGGACATCATGTCTCGCTCCATCCACCAACGCCACGTTGCACCACAGACTGTCCAGGAGTTGGCGGATGCTTTAGTCCAGGTCTGGGAGGAGATCCCTCAGGAGACCATCCACCACCTCATCAGGAGCATGCCCAGGCGTTGTAGGGAGGTCATACAGGCACGTGAAGACCACACACACACTACTGAGCCTCATTTTGACTTGTTTTAAGGACATTACATCAAAGTTGGATCAGCCTGCAGTGTGGTTTTCCACTTTAATTTTGAGTGAGACTCCAAATCCAGACCCCCATGGGTTGATAAATTTGATTTCCATTGATAATTTGTGTGATTTTGTTTTCAGCACATTCAACTATGTAAAGAAAAAAGTATTTAATAAGAATATTTCATTCTGATCTAGGATGTGTTATTTTAGTGGTCCCTTTATTTTATTTGAGCAGTGTATATAACTGTCTATACACACCATCCTAAATAACTACTGTACATAGTTTCTAGTAAAAAAAACTAAAAAAACAAACTAAGTTTATTCTGAGGACCAATACAGCTGCATTAGACAAAACATGTTTGAGGGGAGGATGGATGGGGCCATGTATCGCAAGATCTTGACCAACAACCTACTCCCTCAGTAAGAGCATTGAAGATGGGTCGTGGCTGTGAGAGCCGGAATTCTTACTGGTTGGTAGATGATCAAATACTTATGTCATTCAATAAAATGCAAATTAATTAATTAAATCATACGTGATTATCTGGATTTTTGTTGAAGTGTACCTATGATAAAAATTGACCTGAACCCCCTTAATGCCTAATCCAAAGACCTCCACCTGTATCACCTCCAGCACTCCTATTCCAAAGACCTCCACCCGTGTATTCCAAAGACCTCCACCCGTGTATCCCCTCTAGCAATCCTGCGACTTCCTCCCACCCACCCAATACATTCCAAAGCCATCAGACCCCTACAGATAACCATTAACTTCTGGTGTAGACCCTCTAAACCTCCATCAGTGACATGAATAAGTAGATGTTCTGAGAACATCCTAAATAAACTGTCTACACACACAAGCTTATAGAACTAGTCTTCACACCATCATTTATATTTTGGAAACTGATATCTCATTCTAATATTTCTTGGTATTAAGTAATACTGCACTATTGGAGCTAAAAAAAAACAAACAGGCATTTTGCTGCACCTGCAAAATGTGGGTACGCGACATGGTTCGGACAGGTCAGTCTGTTTGAAAGGACCCAGAGGAGAGGAGTTCTCATCCTGACCAAACCTTGGTCAAGACACTGTGCGCTGATGCATTCAGATCAAGAAAACAACTTGCAGGTACATTCTATTGTATAATGGGTTGGAAAGTCATCCAGAATCTCTCTCCGGTGTGGGAGACCCTCTTACCCAAGTGCAGCTCCTATTAAATATAGGACGTGTGTCCATAGACCCAGTGTGCAGTTCCTTCCATCTCCTAACAGTACAGATCGGGCTCCCTAAAAAACACAGGACACCAGTTAAATGAGACATTTTGATATTTAATCCATTAATTTAAAAGGAAAATAACTTTTTCGGTTGGAGGTTATCTTAAGAAAACAAAAAGAACCAGACATATAAAAGAACTACAGCTGTGAGCAATATGGGCTGTTAACTACTATACTGAAATCCTAATTACTGATTGGAGGAAATAGTCCTATGGTACTAGAGATCGAGGTTGAGTAGCTGGGTACAGCAGCTGCAGAACCACTGTTGGTCCAGTCGGGGAGTTCTTAGTGTGACCATAGAGGTAGATAGAGGACTCATCTTTGTATCTGTACCATTATAGCGTATGTGACAGAATGAGCAGTGCCATTGAGGCCATATCCATTTTAAAGTAGTACATTTTCTTATTGGCCAATTGCTCTCCACTCAGTTGACTACTTTAAAATGGTTTAAGCCCTCTATGGCAATGTCCATGCTAAAATGGGTTTTATCCATGAGGAGTCCTCTCTCTACCGATTGTGACAGACAGGAAGAGTCAAGTGCGGGAGCTTTTCCAGAGTGACACAGGAGGGTGTCTTCCTCAAGAAGTCTTCTCAACAGCAGCAGCCTCCTCCCTCTCCATCTTGGCCTCCTGTCTCCATCTTGCTTTCTTTTCCATGTTCTGAGCTGTTAGAGACTCATGCCTGCCGGCAGCCTGGGGAACACACACACAATTGGTCAGTCGATCCTTCTCACCACACACACCTGGGGCAGCGAAACGATTGCCGGGATTCAATTCCAGGCGCATTATAGCAGACAATTTATGCTTGAGCCGACATGCACAGCATTTTCCTGTGAATGCGAACTCCGTGAACGTAAGGGAAATTACTTTTAGAAAGGGGCATTGCTGGCTGTCCAGTGTATTTATTACGGATTAGGGCTGTTGCAGTAACCGTATTACCACCACACTGGCAGTCACGAGTCATGAAGGCAGTAAAATGCCACATGACCTTTTTAGTCACGGTAATTAGGCTTCTCCAAGCTCGGATGCTGCTGATGGGCATTTGTAGCCTACCAAACTTTCTGGTACTCAGCACTATAATCTAATCACTCTGATATCAATTCAAATGTAAACGAAAACCTTATCAAACACTTCATGAGAGCCCATGTTGCTCTATTTAAGATGACATGGATTTCCCCCATTTCGATACAGGTGCATAATGGTCCATTTTAAAATCAAAACAAATGTCACATTATTTAGTATGTAAAGACAAGAATAAATACAACTGTTTTTCTTTTTACTTGTCTGATGGTGACAACCTATTACCAAAAAAAAAAAACGTCCTCTCAGTCAACTGCGTTTATTTTCAGCAAACTTAACACGTGTAAATATTTGTATGAAGAGCAGTTTCAACAAAAGCCAAACTGACAAACAAGTTCCACAGACATGTGACTAACAGAAATTGAATAATGTGTCCCTGAACAAAGAGGGGGGTCAAAATCAAAAGTAACAGTCAGTATCTGGTGTGGCCACCAGCTGCATTAAGTACTGCAGTGCATCTCCTCCTCATGGACTGCACCAGATGTAACAGTTATTGCTGTGAGATGTTACCCGGCGATGTCATCTACAAAATGGCTTCCAACACTCTACTCAGCAAACTGGATGCAGTCTATCATAGTGCCATCCGTTTTGTCACCAAAGCACCTTATACCACCCACCACTGCGACTTGTATGCTCTAGTCGGCTGGCCCTCGCTACATATTCGTCGCCAGACCCACTGGCTCCAGGTCATCTACAAGTGCATGCTAGGTAAAGCTCCGCCTTATCTCAGTTCACTGGTCACGATGGCAACACCCATCCGTAGCACACGCTCCAGCATGTGTATCTCACTGATCATCCCTAAAGCCAACACCTCATTTGGCCGCCTTTCGTTCCAGTACTCTGCTGCCTGTGACTGGAACGAACTGCAAAAATCGCTGAAGTTGGAGACTTTTATCTCCCTCACCAACTTCAAACATCAGCTATCCGAGCAGCTAACCGATCGCTGCAGCTGTACATAGTCTATTGGTAAATAGCCCACCCATTTTCACCTACCTCATTCCCATACTGTTTTTATACTGTTTTTTTTATTTATTTATTTACTTTTCTGCTCTTTTGCACACCAATATCTCTACCTGTACATGACCATCTGTTCATTTATCACCCCAGTGTTAATCTGCAAAATTGTATTATTCGCCTACATCCTCATGCCTTTTGCACACATTGTATATAGACTGCCCATTTTTTTTTTCTCTACTGTGTTATTGACTTGTTAATTGTTTACTCCATGTGTAACTCTGTGTTGTCTGTTCACACTGCTATGCTTTATCTTGGCCAGGTCGCAGTTGCAAATGAGAACTTGTTCTCAACTAGCCTACCTGGTTAAATAAAGGTGAAAAAAAAAAAAAATACCCTCCTCCACCAAGGAACCTGCAAGTTCTGACATTTCAGGGGGGAATGGCCCTAGCCCTCACCCTCCGATCCAACATGTCCCAGACGTGCTCAATGGGATTGACATCCGGCCTCTTCGCTGGCCATGGTAGAACACTGACGTTCCTGTCTTGCAGGAAATCCTGCACAGGACTAGCAGTATGGCATTGTCACCTTGGAGGGTCATGTCAGGATGAGCCTACAGGAAGGTTACCACGTGAGGGAGGAGGATGTCTTCCCTGTAACGCACAGCGTTGAGATTGCCTGAAATGACAAGCTCAGTCCGATGATGCTGTGAAACACCGCCCCCGACCATGAGGGACCCTCCACCTCGATCCCGCTCCAGAGTACAGGCCTCAGTGTAATGCTCATTCCTTCAATGATAAACCCAAATCCAGGTATTAGACAGGTATTTACCTCCCCATGGTTGCAGGATCTTGTCTATTTTTACAAGTTTTGTATTGAAATTCATTGTGGAGAGCTTATTTATATTTTGTGTTATGAATACCAAGTATGTCTACTTCACCATCAGCCCATTTTATAGGTAAACTGCAGGGTAATGTAAAAGTTTAAAGATCCAATACGTATTATTGTACACTTATCATAATTAGGTTTTAGTCCAGAGATACAAGTTATCTAGACCTTCAATGAGACATGGGATCTAGCTCGCAGACTTAATATAAAACTAGAGTCATCAGCATACATGGACACCTCTGTTTTTAAGCCTTGGATTTCTAATCCTCTAATGTTATTGGATCTGATTTTAATAGCTATCATTTTGATGGCCATAACGAATAGATATGGTGACAGCGGACACCCTTGTTTGACTCCTCTTGACAATTCAAAACTGAGAAGTAGCCGTTATTTACTATTTTACACCTGGGATTGCTATACATTATTAATACCCATTTTAAAAAGAGAATTACCAAAATTAAAAAATAAATTAAAAATCAGGTATTTATAAATAACATCCAGTCTTACTTTATCAAATGCCTTTTCAAATTCCACTATAAATACCATTCCTGGCTTCTTATACGTTTCATGATGTTTTATTAGTTCTAGTAGTGGTCGTATATTATCTCCAATGTATCGTCCATGTAAAAAAAAACAGTCTGATCAGGATGAACAATACTTGGTAAAAATCCTTTTAGTGTGCATTTTGTATTTTAGCATCACAACATGTGTAAGGGACCTCCAGTTTTTAGATAGATTGAGTCTTTATATTTTCCATCTGGGTCTTGTTTTAATAGAGAAATAAGACCTTCCTGCTGAGTACCTGAGACTATCATTTCTATAGGAGTAGTTAAAACAGTATATAAAAAAAATACTTGATATACTATCAAGCCCTGGGTTTTTTTCCCCAGACTGAAAGGATTTTAATAGCCCCAAGAAGTTATTCCTCTAATTTGGCCTTTGCATTGATCTTTCTGTACATTTTAGCTGATTTTCATTTTTTTTTTTTTATATTATTTGGAAAGAATTCCTGACCGTAATCTTCATTCAGTGGGAGGGGATGAAAGAGATCTACCTAAAATAATTAGCTTCCTCTTAAAACATAATTCTGAGAATCATAGATGACTCCGTCTTCAGTAACGAGTTTCTGCAAATTCTTTTTGTTAGTGTTCCTGTTTTAGAGATTCAGGAAGAATTGTGTGCATTTTTCTCCATATTCAATCCAGTTTGCTTTATTTTTGTAATAGATTACATTAGATAGTTCTTGAATAAGTTCCTCAAGTTTTTTTCCATCTCTGTAGTATCGTTTTGTTGCTGTCTACCTGTACTATTAGTTCATACATTTCCCTTGTTAGTCTTCTCTCTTTAGCCAGAAACTGCTTTTTTATTATTGATGAATATTGAATGACCCCTGAATGTACATTTATTTAAAAAGGTATTCCAAACATTAAAAAGGGGATTTTCTGAATCTATATTATAATGAAAAAAATTCTGTTATAAATTATTTTGTCTTAGTTTACTGGATGACAACTTATTTTTAACTTTGATTAAATTTCCCCGTCCAACATAAGAGTTATGTGAATGCCAATTAGATGATCCAATCGCATTGGATTGAATTCCAGGCTATATGTCCCACCATATAGATGTATATAGGATTCTAGTGACCAAAAGTATTTTTAGCATGGGCTGAAGTAGACAACTGGGTGGGACTTCCTATGGGTTAAGGAAGGATCACATGATGCCATCCAGGTCATCAGGAGGGATCAGCCAATTAATTATACTGCTGAGCAAACATTCGTAACTCCAGGGGGCAGTAAATCACCAACCTTTGGTTTATACCCATTCTTCCCCAGGTTGACAGTGAACAGGCAGGCTGTAATGATACTCACCCTCTTCCCCAGGATGACAGTTAACAGGCAGGCTGCAATGGTGGCAATAATCATCGCGTAACACGCTTTCACTCTCAACCTGTTCCTGGCTGCATCTAGCATCTCAAACCTGCAACACACAAACACAAATAGACACGGTGACTGAATTAATCATGAAGTGTATATGGGGAGGTTGTCCCCACAGACTATTGAAAAAAAAACACAAAAAAACATTTGAGCAAAACAAAGGGCGAACCACAGCATTTAACCCCAGCAAGGTGACTGGGAATATGGTTGAATATAAACAGTGTAGCTATTCCTTCCGCAAGACAATAAAACAGGCACAATGTTTGTCTCTGTACTATGATGGACTACCAAGGGAAAACCACATCGCAGACACCGAAGTCTTGCTCCCGGACAAGCTCAATACCGTCGCCCTCTTTGTGCCACAGACACAGCCCTCCCTCAAAGACTGGGCTCTCGTTCTCCGCAGCCGACGTGAGAAAGACATTTAAGTGCGTTAACCCTCGCAAGGCTGCTGGCCCAGATCCCAAGCTGCTTTTAGATGTGTGCAAAATCAAATCAAATTGTATTTGTCACATACACATGGTTAGCAGATGTTAATGTGAGTGTAGCGAAATGCTTGTGCTTCTAGTTCCGACAACGCAGTAATAACCAACGAGTAATCTAACTAACAATTCCAAAACTACTACCTTATACACACAAGTGTAAAGGGATAAAGAATATGTACATAAAGATATGAATGAGTGATGGTACAGAACGGCATAGTTAAGACGCAGTAGATGGTATCTAGTACAGTATATACATATGAGATGAGTAATGTAAGGTATGTAAACATTATATAAAGTGACATTGTTTAGTGGCTAGTGATACATTTATTACATCAATTTTCCATTATTAAAGTGGCTGGAGTTGAGTCAGTGTGTTGGCAGCAGCCACTCAATGTAAGTGCGACCGCTCGCACTTCCGGGTTGGAGCGAGCGGTCGCATCTGCACTCGGTCCGCAGGTAGTATTACATTTCATTACATTTCATTATAGTACAACGGTTTGATTTGTCTAATCTTATCAATTTCTTCTTAGCTAGCTACACAGCCGTCTTTGTTTCATAGATAATTGCGTAATTATCGTATTTCGTCGTCCTAACGCAGTCTACACTGCCCTGCAGCTAGCCAGCTAGCTAACGTCCACCGTTAGCTAGTCCACCGTCTACCGATTAGCAGCACAACTATTACACTCAACTGAACGACTTGATTAGTGTAGTGTTAGCTAGCTACATAGTTGTCTTTGCTGTCTTCGTACCCAAGATAATTGTGTAGTTTAGAGTGTGTAGTTTTATGTCGTCCTTAACATAGGACACTCTGCTAGCTAGCCAACAGCTAGCCAACGTCTACCGAACAGAACTTCTGCACTCAACAATCCGGTCGCATTTCGCTTCGCTCCACAGGTAGTATCACATTTTCATTTCATTTCATTACAGTACAACGGCTTGATTTGTTTGATCGTAGCTAGCTGTAGCTAGCTACACAGCCGTCTTTGTATCAAAGATAATTGTGTAGTCTAGAGCGACTTCCTAGGTTAGTTAGCCAGCTATTGTCGTTCTTTTAACGCAACGTAACGTAATCAACACTGCTAGCTAGCCAGCTAGCCCCGAATAGCAGCACAGTAGAAACTATTACACTCAACGGAACGACTTGATTAGTGTAGTGTCAACAACGCAGCCAATGCCAACTAGCCTACTTAGTCAACAACGCAGCCTCTGCCAGCTAGCCTACTTCAGCAGTACTGTATCATTTTAATCATTTTAGTCAATAAGATTCTTGCTACGTAAAAACTAACTCTCTGAACACTCGTGACGTGTAGTCCACTTGTCATTCCAATCTCCTTTGCATTAGCGTAGCCTCTTGTGTAGCCTGTCAACTATGTGTCTGTCTATCCCTGTTCTCTCCTCTCTGCACAGACCATACAAACGCTCCCACACCGCGTGGCCGCGGCCACCTAATCTGGTGGTCCCAGCGCGCACGACCCACGTGGAGTTCAGGTCTCCGGTAGCCTCTGGAACTGCCGATCTGCGGCCAACAAGGCAGAGTTCATCTCCGCCTATGTCTCCCTCCAGTCCCTCGACTTCTTGGCACTGACGGAAACATGGATCACCACAGACAACACTGCTACTCCTACTGCTCTCTCTTCGTCTGCCCACGTGTTCTCGCACACCCGAGAGCTTCTGGTCAGCGGGGTGGTGGCACCGGGATCCTCATCTCTCCCAAGTGGTCATTCTCTCTTTCTCCCTTACCCATCTGTCTATCGCCTCCTTTGAATTCCATGCTGTCACAGTTACCAGCCCTTTCAAGCTTAACATCCTTATCATTTATCGCCCTCCAGGTTCCCTCGGAGAGTTCATCAATGAGCTTGATGCCTTGATAAGCTCCTTTCCTGAGGACGGCTCACCTCTCACAGTTCTGGGCGACTTTAACCTCCCCACGCCTACCTTTGACTCATTCCTCTCTGCCTCCTTCTTTCCACTCCTCTCCTATTTTGACCTCACCCTCTCACCTTCCCCCTACTCACAAGGCAGGAAATACGCTCGACCTCATCTTTACTAGATGCTGTTCTTCCACTAACCTCGTTGCAACTCCCAAGTCTCCGACCACTACCTTGTATCCTTTTCCCTCTCGCTCTCATCCAACACTTCCCACACTGCCCCTACTCGGATGGTATCGCGCCGTCCCAACCTTCGCTCTCTCTCCCCCGCTACTCTCTCCTCTTCCATCCTATCATCTCTTCCCTCTGCTCAAACCTTCTCCAACCTATCTCCTGATTCTGCCTCCTCAACCCTCCTCTCCTCCCTTTCTGCATCCTTTGACTCTCTATGTCCCCTATCCTCCAGGCCGGCTCGGTCCTCCCCTCCCGCTCCGTGGCTCGACGACTCATTGCGAGCTCACAGAACAGGGCTCCGGGCAGCCGGCGGAAATGGAGGAAAACTACGCCTCCCTGCGGACCTGACATCCTTTCACTCCCTCCTCTCTACATTTTCCTCTTCTCTTCTCTCTGCTGCTAAAGCCACTTTCTACCACTCTAAATTCCAAGCATCTGCCTCTAACCCTAGGAAGCTCTTTGCAACCTTCTCCTCCCTCCTGAATCCTCCTCCCCCCCCCCTCCTCCCTCTCTGCAGATGACTTCGTCAACCATTTTGAAAAGAAGGTCGACGACATCCGATCCTCGTTTGCTAAGTCAAACGACGACACCGCTGGTTCTGCTCACACTGCCCTACCCTGTGCTCTGACTCTTTCTCCCCTCTCTCTCCAGATGAAATCTCGCGTCTTGTGACGACCGGCCGCCCTACAACCTGCCCGCTTGACCCTATCCCCTCCTCTCTTCTCCAGACCATTTCCGGAGACCTCCTCCCCTACCTCACCTCGCTCATCAACTCATCCCTGACCGCTGGCTACGTCCCTTCCGTCTTCAAGAGAGCGAGAGTTGCACCCCTTCTGAAAAAACCTACACTCGATCCCTCCGATGTCAACAACTACAGACCAGTATCCCTTCTTTCTTTTCTCTCCAAAACTCTTGAACGTGCCGTCCTTGGCCAGCTCTCCCGCTATCTCTCTCAGAATGACCTTCTTGATCCAAATCAGTCAGGTTTCAAGACTAGTCATTCAACTGAGACTGCTCTTCTCTGTATCACGGAGGCGCTCCGCACTGCTAAAGCTAACTCTCTCTCCTCTGCTCTCATCCTTCTAGACCTATCGGCTGCCTTCGATACTGTGAACCATCAGATCCTCCTCTCCACCCTCTCCGAGTTGGGCATCTCCGGCGCGCCCACGCTTGGATTGCGTCCTACCTGACAGGTCGCTCCTACCAGGTGGCGTGGCGAGAATCCGTCTCCACACCACGTGCTCTCACCACTGGTGTCCCCCAGGGCTCTGTTCTAGGCCCTCTCCTATTCTCGCTATACACCAAGTCACTTGGCTCTGTCATAACCTCACATGGTCTCTCCTATCATTGCTATGCAGACGACACACAATTAATCTTCTCCTTTCCCCTTCTGATGACCAGGTGGCGAATCGCATCTCTGCATGTCTGGCAGACATATCCGTGTGGATGACGGATCACCACCTCAAGCTGAACCTCGGCAAGACGGAACTGCTCTTCCTCCCGGGAAGGACTGCCCGTTCCATGATCTCGCCATCACGGTTGACAACTCCATTGTGTCCTCCTCCCAGAGCGCTAAGAACCTTGGCGTGATCCTGGACAACACCCTGTCGTTCTCAACTAACATCAAGGCGGTGGCCCGTTCCTGTAGGTTCATGCTCTACAACATCCGCAGAGTACGACCCTGCCTCACACAGGAAGCGGCGCAGGTCCTAATCCAGGCACTTGTCATCTCCCGTCTGGATTACTGCAACTCGCTGTTGGCTGGGCTCCCTGCCTGTGCCATTAAACCCCTACAACTCATCCAGAACGCCGCAGCCCGTCTGGTGTTCAACCTTCCCAAGTTCTCTCACGTCACCCCGCTCCTCCGCTCCCTCCACTGGCTTCCAGTTGAAGCTCGCATCCGCTACAAGACCATGGTGCTTGCCTACGGAGCTGTGAGGGGAACGGCACCTCAGTACCTCCAGGCTCTGATCAGGCCCTACACCCAAACAAGGGCACTGCGTTCATCCACCTCTGGCCTGCTCGCCTCCCTACCACTGAGGAAGTACAGTTCCCGCTCAGCCCAGTCAAAACTGTTCGCTGCTCTGGCCCCCCAATGGTGGAACAAACTCCCTCACGACGCCAGGACAGCGGAGTCAATCACCACCTTCCGGAGACACCTGAAACCCCACCTCTTTAAGGAATACCTAGGATAGGATAAAGTAATCCCTCTCACCCCCCCTCCCCCTGAAAAGATTTAGATGCACTACTGTTCCACTGGAGGTCATAAGGTGAATGCACCAATTTGTAAGTCGCTCTGGATAAGAGCGTCTGCTAAATGACTTAAATGTAAATGTAAAATGTAAATGGCTGGTTAACAGTCTGATGGCCTTGAGATAGAAGCTGTTTTTCAGTCTTTCTGTCCCTGCTTTGATGCACCTGTACTGACCTCGCCTTCTGGATGATAGCGGGGTGAACAAGCAGTGGCTCGGGTGGTTGTTGTCCTTGATGATCTTTTTGGCCTTCCTGTGACATCAGGTGGTGTAGGTGTCCTGGAGGGCAGGTAGTTTGTGGCCTGTCAGGAAGTCCAGTACCCAGTTGCACAGGGCGGGTTCGAGACCCAGGGTCTCGAGCTTGATGACGAGTTGAGGGTACTGTGTTGTTAAATGCTGAGCTGTAGTCGATGAACACCATTCTGACATAGGTATTCCTCTTGTCCAGATGTGTTAGGGCCGTGTGCAGTGTGGTTGAGATTGCGTCGTCTGTGGACCTGTTGGGTTGGTAAGCAAATTGGAGTGGGTCTAGGGTGTCAGGTAGGGTGGAGGTGGTATTGTCCTTGACTAGTCTCTCAAAGCACTTCATGATGACGGAAGTGAGTGCTCCGGGGCGGTAGTCGTTTAGCTCAGTTACCTTAGCTTTCTTGGGAACAGGAACAATGGTGGCCCTCGTGAAGCATGTGGGAACAGCAGACTGGGATAAGGCTTGATTAAATATGTCCGTAAACACACCAGCCAGCTGGTCTGCGCATGCTCTGAGGACGCGGCTGGGGATGCCGTCTGGGCCTGCAGCCTTGCGAGGGTTAACACGTTTAAATGTTTTACTCACATCGGCTGCAGTGAAGGAGAGTCCGCAGGTTTTGGTAGCGGGCCGTGTCAGTGGCACTGTATTGTCCTCAAAGCGAGCAAATACGTTTTTTAGTCTGTCTGGGAGCAAGACATCCTGGTCCGCGACTGGGCTGGTTTTCTTTTTGTAATCCGCGATTGATGGAAGACCCTGCCACATAACTCTCGTTTCTGAGCCGTTGAATTGCGACTGTCTCTATTCTGACGCTTAGCTTGTTTGATTGTCTTGCGGAGGGAATAGCTACACCCTATTCGGTCATGTTGCCAGACACCTTGCCCTGGTTAAAAGCAATGGTTTGTGCTTTCAGTTTCGCGCGAATGCTGCCATCAATCCACGGTTTCTGGTTGGGGAATGTTTTAATAGTTGCTGTGGGTACGACATAAACGATGCACTTGCTAATAAACTCACTAACTGAATCAGCTTATTCATCAATGTTATTTGACGCAATGCGGAACACATCCCAATCCACGTGATGGAAGCAGTCTTGAAGCGTGGAATCAGATTGGTCGGACCAGCGTTGAACAGACCTGAGCGCGGGAGCTTCTTGTTTTAGTTTCTGTCTGTAGGCAGGGAGCAACCAAATGGAGTCGTGGTCAGCTTTTCTGAAAGGAGGGCGGGGGAGGGCCTTCTATGCGTCCCGGAAGTTGGAATAACAATGATCCAGGGTTTTACCAGCCCTGGTCCGCAATCGATATGCTGATACAATTTAGGGAGTCTTGTTTTTCAGAGTAGCCTTGTTAAAATCCCCAGCTACAATGAATGCAGCCTCAGGATATGTGGTTTCCAGTTTACATTGAGTTAAATAAAGTTTGTTCAGGGCCATCGATGTGTATGCTTGGGGGGGATATATATATATATATAAAACCAGGCAGGACATTTCAAAACTCTACACGAGTTTTCCTGTTGGAGTGACCATGTTAAAGAGGGATCCTTATGAGGGTGATTAAGTGTATTGGACAGAGGGGTGTGTGTGCGTGCGTACGTGCCAGTGTGCTACTTCTGCTTCATATCAAACCAGCAGATCATTTCTCAGATGTCAGGAACCCGAACCACAGCAACTACTTAAAACATTACCTGCTACAGAGACACACACCTGAAAGAGAGAGAGGCAGAGACCTCATTTGAACTATTAAAATCAATCAGGGGCGGGTGTGTTGGGAGGTCTGTTTGTAAACAGGAAGTGTCCACTTACGACACTAGCTCTGGGATCTGGTCAGGGGTCTTGAAGCGTCCAGACCAGACCAGGATCCTCTGGTCCATGGGAGAGGGTCTGTAGCCAGGGACTTTAAAGGCTGGACGGGGATCTGGGAAAGGACACAACAATCAACGCACGAAAACCATGTGATCCTGGATGGCCAGATAGCGAGAAACAATGAAAAGAAACTGCCACGTGGGGAATCTAGGTGGCTCGTTTTAGCTTGTTCTTGATACCATGTCTTGTTTTGAGGTGTTTGACTGACCAACCTTGTCTGTTTTGCCCCAACCAACAAACTTCAGCAGTTTGGTTGTACATCATGAATTCAGCATAGCAAGTTTGAATGAAGGTCTGGTTATTAAATGGGTAAATAGTTGAATCCATTCTCCGGAAGCCCTGTCTGAGCCAGAACAGCCCATTGGACAGGACCCCATCCCCTGTTTCTGTAGCAAGTCAGCTTGATGTACTGTATGTACACCTCCTGGACAGGGCTATAGTTAATTGTATAGAGACTAGAGGTCGACCGATTATGTTTTTTCAAAGCAGATTCAGTTTATTGAAGGCCCAAAAAAAGCCCATACCTATTAAACCGGCCTATATATATCTGTAATAATGACAATTACAACACTGAATGAATAATTATTTTAACTTAATATGTAAATAAAAATCTATTTAGCCTCAAATAAATAATATGTTCAATTTGAGTGTAAAATAATGCAAAGAGTGTTTAAGAAAAAGTAAAAGTCCAATATGTGCCATGTAAAAAGCTAATGTTTAAGTTCCTTGCTCAGAACATGTGAAAGCTGGTGGTTTCTTTTAACTTCTTGGATATAGGGGGCGCTCTTAATTTATGGATAAAAAAACGTTCCCGTTTTAAACAAGATATTTTGTCACGAAAAGATGCTCGACTATGCATATAATTGACAGCTTTGGAAAGAAAACTCTGACGTTTCCAAATCTGCAAAGATATTATCTGTGAGTGCCACAGAACTGATGCTACAGGCGAAACCAAGATGAAATTTCAAACAGGAAATGCCCCAGATTTTGAATGCGCTTTGTTCCAATGTCTCCTTATATGGCTGTGAATGCGCAAGGAATGAGCCTACACTTTCTGTCGTTTCCCCAAGGTGTCTGCAGCAGTGTGACGTATTTGTAGGCATATCATTGGAAGATCATAAGAGACTACATTTACCAGGTGCTCCGGTTGGTGTCCTCCGTTGCAATTATTGCGTAATCTCCAGCTGCGTGTATTTTACCATTTGCTTCAGAGGAGAAACCAAACTGCCACGAATGACTTATCATCGAATAGATATGTGAAAAACACCTTGAGGATTGATTCTAAACAACGTTTGCCATGTTTCTGTCGATATTATGGAGTTAATTTGGAAAAACGTTCAGCGTTGTAATGACTGAATTTTCTGGGGGTTTTCTTAGCCAAACGTAATGAACAAAACGGAGCGATTTCTCCTACACAAATAATATTTTTGGAAAAACTGAACATTTGCTACCTAACTGAGAGTCCTCATTGAAAACATCCAAAGTTCTTCAAAGGTAAATTATTTTATTTGAATGCTTTTCTTGTTTTTGTGAAAATGTTGCCTGCTGAATGCTAGGCTTAATGCTATGATAGCTATCAATACTCTTACACAAATGCTTGTGTATCTATGGTTGAAAAGCATTTTTGAAAATCTGAGATGACAGTGTTGTTAACAAAAGGCTAAGCTTGTGAGCCAATATATTCATTTCATTTGCGATTTTCATGAATAGGTAACGTTGCGTTATGGTAATGAGCTTGAGGCTATGATTACGCTCCCGGATACGGGATTGCTCGAAGCAACAGGTTAACACGAGACTTCTATATTCCAGTTAAGAAGTTTTAGGTTGTAGTTATTATAGGACTATTTCATATACCTTTGACTATTAGATGTTCTTATAGGCACAATAGTATTGCCAGCCTAATCTCAAGAGTTGATAGACTTGAAGTCAAACAATGCTGTGAAGCAAGCATTGCAAAGAGCTGCTGGCAAACGCAGGCAAGTGCTGTTTGAATGAATGCTTACGAGCCTGCTGCTGCCTACCACCGCTCAGTCAGACTGCTCTATCAAATCAGACTTAATTATAATAAGCGCAGAAATACGAGCCTTTGGTAATTAATATGATAAAATCCAGAAACTATCACTCTGAAAACAAAATGTCTTCTGTCAGTGAAATATGGAACAGTTCCGTATTTTATCTAACGGGTGGCATCCATAAGTCTAAATATTGCTGTTACATTGCACAACCTTCAATGTTGTGTCATAATTATGTAAAATTCTGGCAAATTAATTACGGTCCTTGTTAGGAAGAAATGGTCTACACACAGTTCGCAACGAGCCAGGCGGCCTAAACTGCTGCATATACCCCACTCTCTTTGCACAGAACGCAAGAGAAGTGACAATTTCTCTAGTTAATATTGCCTGCTAACATGAATTTCTTTTAACCTAACATGCAAGTTAAAAATATATATACTTGCGTATTGATTTTAAGAAAGGCATTAATGTTTATGGTTAAGTACAATGGCTTTTTTCACGCTTGTTAAATCATCCCCCGTTTGGCGGTAGGCTGTGATTGGATAATAAATTATCAGGCACAGTATTTATTATTTGCAACGAGGGACAAGCTAGTAAAACTAGTAAAATCAACCATGTGTAGTTAACTAATGATTATGCTAAGATTGATTGTTATAAGATATGTTTAATGCTAGCTAGCAACTTACTTGGTCCCTTGTTGCACTCGCGTAACCGGTGGTCAGCCTGCCACGCAGTCTCCTCGTGGAGTGCAATGTAATCGTCCATAATGGGCATCCAAAAATGCTGATTACCGATTTTCAAGTTTTCATTACATCGGCCCTAATTGAGTCGGCCATGCAGATTAATCATTCAACCTCTAATAGAGACAGTTAAGACTCAGATTTAGGAATCATTGAATTTCACATGCTCCGGCTGTTAGCGTCGACCTACATGGTTACATCCCTTCCCTCATTCTCAGGAGTGAACTTTCTCCCAGTTTCTATGGCTACTAAATGTCAGGCACCCCTGTGGCTTAAGACTAGACTGAGATCAGATGATTAATGAAGATATTATTAGTGAGATATGAATGAAGAGTTGGCTCAGTGATTTACTAACAGATAACTCCAGTACACAGCTGATGTTGACATAACTAGCTGTGCTATCTTCCGCCACATAGGTATTTATTTATTTTATTTATGTACTGTGGGTCCACTGGGAACAAAAAGACTCTGGAATGACTTCCTGACTGAGCACACAGCCAAAGGCTGGAGAACAAAACAGAACAGGATCAGAGGCTGGAGAACAGGATCAGGATCATTAAATCAGCTTAACTCCTCCCTCACCAGGGAATCAGGTGTGTGTTCCTACCATGTGCTGGGACTGCAGGTGTTGCAGGCGGAGGTTCTGGGTTTCCCGTCTGAGGTTTACTGCACATCCTCCTCTGTCCCCCCAGCTCAGCCAGAGCTCTGCTCCGTCCCCCCATCTGTCTGCACCATTGACCTGTGAGAGAGACCACCACATCAGTCAGAAGAGACCTTTAACCACAACAGAAAGAGAGCAGCATCAGCTTCAATGAGAACAGTCTAAGTCTCGAGTAGCTCAGCAGTCTAAGGCACTTCATCACTACAGAACCCAGTTCAAGCCCAGGCTGTGTCACAACCTCCCTTCACAGGGAGTTCTATAGGGCAGCGCACAATTGGCCCAGGATTGTCTGGATTAAGGGAGGGTTTGGCCAGGAGGCTTTACTGGGCCCAACGCACTCCAGCTACTCCTTGTGGCGGGCCGGGCGCCAGCAGGCAGACTTCAGTCATCAGTTGACCGGTGTTTACTCCGACACATTGGTGTAGCTGGCTTCCGGGTTAAGGGGGCTGGTGTTAAGAAGCGCGGTTTGGTGGGTCATGTTTCGGAGGACGCACGACTCGACCTTCACCTCTCCCGAGCCCGTTGGAGAGTTGCAGCGAAGAGACAAGATCGGAGGAAACACTGCCGAACTGACAACCAATACCAGTCCTCCTGAGTGGTGCCTCAGCACTGCCTTAGACCGCAGCGCCACTCAGGAGGCCCAGATTACATATTTTTTAAATAGATAAATCAGGTATTAGCTAGGAACATCCAACAGCAGGTGACAACATACCCAAACCACAAATTGTGTCATATTTCTACTGCGCTACTCACTCTGTGTTCACTAGTTTACCGACCTCTTGCACAGTTAAAAGTTGCTTTGAGATTCGATATTCCCATCTTCACATGTCAATAGCTCGCAAACAACTAAGTCCGGGTCTGAGGAGCCATTTGGCATAGATGCTAGCCTAGCTACCCATCACCCTAGCAGGGTTTTCTTGATGGCATGAACACAGCCCGTAACGCGGTTAGCCCTTGAGGCTGGGCCTGAGGATTGTCTCGGGTCAGTGGCTGTCTAGATCCCTGCTATTTTCAATCTTCTCTGACCTGCCCTGTCTGGAACTGAAGCCACTCCCACATTGTCTTGGCTGTGTGCTTAGGGTCGTTGTCCTGTTGGAAGGTGAACCTTAGGAATTCAGACTGGGGCTGAGTGCTCTGGAGCAGGTTATCATCAAGGATCTCTGTACTTTCTCTTCCTTCATCTTTGCCCTCGATCCTGACTAATTATAGAGTTACCAGCCTCAAATTGCAGCCCAAATAAATGCTTCAGCGTTCAAGTAAACAGACACAACTGTTCAGGCGTGACTCAGGCCTTCATGGTAAAATTACTGCAGAGAAAGGACACCAATAAAGAGACTTCCTTGGGCCAAGAAACACAAGCAATGGACCGTTGGAAATTTGTCCTTTGGTCTGGAGGCACAATTTGAGATTTTTGGTTGCAACCGCCGTGTCTTCATGAGACGCAGAATAGGTGAATATATGATCTCCACATGAGTGGTTCCGACCGTCTAAGCATGGAGGAGGAGTTGTGATGGTGCTCTGCTGGTGACAAGGTCTGATTTATTTAGAATTCAATGCACACTTAACCAGCATGGCTACCACAGTATTCTGCAGCGATACACCATTCCATCTGGTTTGCGCTTCGTGGGAGTATCATGTTTTTCAACAGGACAATGACCCAAACACACCTCCAAGGCTGTGTAAGGGCCATTTGACGAAGGAGAGTAATGGAGTGCTGCATCAGATGACCTGGCCTCCACAATCCCCCAACCTCAACCAAATTGAGATGGTTTGGGATGAGTTGGGTGAAGGAAAAGCAGCCAACAAGTGCTCAGCATATGTGGGAACTCCTTCAGTAGTGTTGGAAAAGCATTCACGGTGAAGCTGGTTGACAGAAAGCCAAGAGTGTGCAAAGCTGTCATCAAGTCAAAGGTTGGCTACTCTGAAGAATCTCAAATATATTTAGATTTGTTTAACACTGTTTTTGGTCACTACATGACTCCATAGGTGTTATTTCATAGTTTTGATGTCTTCAATATTATTCTACACTGTAAAAAAATAGTACAAATAAAAGGAAAACCCTTGAATGAGTAGGTGTTCTAAAGCTTTTGACCGGTATGTATGCATGTATACACACACAAATATTGGAATAATTTTCTGTGCAGACTAAATTGTGTGCAACTTGCCTCGTTAAGAGATAATCACCAACATTCTACTCCCTTTGCGGAGTTAATTTTTCCAAGGTAATGTACAGAACTGAGGCGTTTATCCCGCTTATACTACAGCTGCCAAAGAAAACAATATGAAAGCACACATTTAACGGTAGATATTTATTTTTCGCTGAGATCTTCATTTATAAGCAAATTTCATACTTTCATCTTTTGGTATATTATTGCATCATGATTGCAAGGTGCCCCAATATCTGGTTATAATGTCCATTCTAGAATGCCCTTCCAGCCAATCAGAAATGAGTATTCAACAATATCGTGGTATAAATAAGTAAGAGCTTAGAAGAGCTACAGAAATTGTAATGTTTCAAATATTTATATAAAAGTGTGCAAGTGCTTTATGGGAAACCCAAAGGGTGTGCAATGACTTTCCCTACACTGTGAACAAACCGTTGGTTTGATGTGCCTAGGTCATGTGATCAGGAAGCTATTGAAATTAGTCAAACTAAAACTAACTAAATTAAGGTCAAAGAAATTCATGCATTTTTCAGAAAACCAAAGGTTATGTGATGTTTGTTCCTACCTTTTGAACAGTTCAAAGATGGTTTGGGTGTGTCACATGGTCAAGGAGATTAAAAAAGGGTGCGCAACATACTGAGGTTGCTAGGTCACATGGCTGAAGTGAAATTTTGAATAACGAAATTGTAAAAAAGTTCCAGATATAATTGTATAAGTGCTTTATGGGAAAACTAAAAGGTGTGCAGCATGTGTCCCTCCCTTCTGAACAGTTTAAAGTTATGAATTCTCTCGAAGTGGTCAGAGTGATTGAAATTTGAATATTTTAATTATGCAATTTGTTGACGGTACCTAACTAGTTGCATTAGACAGTGGGCAAGGCTGCCTACTCCATGCCGTGTGATACTGAAACTCAAGTCGGAATCGGGAAAATAAGAAATGTCCAATGTTGTACACCATTTTTTCTAAACTGAATACTGTACTTCAAATCGTTTACGAGCTATTTAAAAGTTTGAAACTCCAAATGTCTGGTGAATATCGAATCTCAAACCAACTATCACGGTTCTCGACAGTCTGTCGTACGTGATAGTTGTCCCACAATGTTATTCAACCCAGATATAGAACGGTTCAAACACCGACATGCCATACTCACCTATGGTCGTGCCAAGGGCATTGTAGGGTCTGATGAAGTTCATGTTAAAAGATCTTAAATAAGATGCGACCTTTTTATGCCATGAAAACGTAGCAAAAAATGTTATTCGACAGCTCTCTTCAGCTGTTGAAAGTCACGCAGCACAATACACATACGACCCAAGATATATAACTGCGACCGCGAAGGGGGTGGAGAAGGCTCTTCACTAGTTACCACAACCACAAAGTCAGAATCATGTCTAAACCACGCTTATTTCTACAATGTATCTCTTTAAACCCTGATTTTAAACCTAACCCTAAACATAACCACACTGCTAACATTATGCCCAACGTAGACCAAAAAGCAAATGTTAGTTTTCATGAAGTTTTACGATATTGCCAATTTGGACTTTGTGGCTGTGGTAACTAGGGACAAATGCGTCGCAGGGAAATAAGAAGGACCCTACATGAGCGCAGAGCGCAGAGCGCCTCACTACCGCCTGCTCAATAAAACATGTTATACAAAGATATTGTAAGGACCCTGGGTTTATAAGCGCGGATATCGACTCTGCTGCTTTTGCGGCACAGTCGACAGCGCGCTGGACTTCGGGCTTAAAAGGTCGAGGATTCGAGGCCTGCTCCCTGCCTGTTTCATTACAATACATATTTCAGAAATGTTATAAAAATTAAACAATGCTATTCAGTGTCTTTGATGGTACTTCAGACAGAGCTCAGCTGGTAACTTAGTACCTGTTCTGCTCTTCTTCTTCTGTGGATGTTATATGGTGGTTGGCAACCAACTTCAAGGTGCATTTACAGTCACCACTTTCAATGTAATATTTAATTAATTCGGCGAATCTTTGGTGCAAAATTATGAACGGACATTTCTTTATCATATCGTTATATTGTATGTTAATTGGTTTGTTATTTCAGTAAATATCGTTTTTATCATTTGGATGTGCTTATTATGTTCAGGCAATCGGACAGGGCACGTATTTCACGTGTTGCGCATGTAGGACCTGCGGGAGGACCTTGTAGTCCACAATGGCGGCGCCCAACGGAACTTTAAACTGTGAGGACTTTTCAATGTTTCAGGTAATACTCGTGTCATCTTTTTGTATTCCATGAATAGCATTTTAGTATGACATTCGCGACAACCGATAAACACGGATAATTGTGAAGCTCTGTGTCGTGATCGGATTGAATGAGTGACACCTGTATGGACCTAGCTCTCAAACTTGTGCAACCCCGTATTATCGGTATATTCAACAACGTTTAAGAAATGTATTATTTTCAACGGTATTATCCTGCGATCAAAAAATGTTAGCTAACTGGTTAGCAATTAGCATGCTTGACATTTCAGTGGAAATACTAATATTATCAGCTTTTTTGATAAGCGGTTTAGCAAAGCAAATACATCCCGTATCGGCATACGGTCCCCAGTTATTGGCCACCATACAATTGTGTTCAATTACAATATCTATTTAATTGTTTTAAAAAAAGAGAGACTAACCTCGTCTCCGAAGTGTTTACTATACTGAATACAAATATTAACGTACCTAAGGGTGGTGGCGTGACAGGTTGCTGGTGGAGGTTTTCCTTTTCTGTGCTGCATGTTTTGTGGCCCTGAGAGCCAGCACCTTCTGCCTGTTCCGGTCGCTATGGCTGGTGCAGTAGATACAGTGCTGCAACAGAATTTGCCTCCTCTGTTGCAAGCAATGTGGGGGATCCACTGCGACAACCATTGGTCACCTGGCCACTCAGCCTGTCCGCCAGGGTCTGCCGAGGTACACCATGCACCTTGGTAGATAAGAATAGAAATACTTGTGGTATTCTCCTAAAAACAAAAAACATCCCCGCAGTCATCCATGGCTTGGCACATGAACATGTCCACCTGACTAACCTTGGCAGCCCGGTGGATAGCCATCCCTGCCCCGGACAGACAACTCCAATTTTGATACGGTAAAGCTTGACAACAATCAAATCAAATTTTATTTCTCACATGTGCCGAATACCGTCAAATGCTTACATACAAGCCCTTAACCAAGAGTGCCGTTTTAAGAAATAAAATGAAGAGTTCAAATAACAATAAGGAGGCTATATACAGGGGGTACCAGTACCAAGTCAATGTGCAGGGATACAGGTTAGTCGAGGTAACTGAGGTAATATGTACACGTAGGTAGGGGTAAAGTGACTATGCAAAGATAAAACAGCGAGTAGCAGCAGCATGCAAATAAAAGGGTTGGGGTTAATGCAGATAGTTTGGGTTGCCATTTGATTAGCTGTTCAGCAGTATTACGGTTTGGGGGTAGAAGCTAGAATTATTTTCTGAACAGCACTTTGAGATATCAGCTGATGTACGAAGGGCTATATAAATACATTTGATTTGATTTGATTTTGGGACCTAGACTTGGCACTCCGGTACCGCTTGCCGTGTGGTAGCAGATAGAACAGTCTATGACTTGGGTGGCTGTAGTCTTTGGCAATTTTTAGGGACTTCCTCTGACACCAACTGGTATAGAGGCCCCAGTGATGTACTGGGCCCTACGTTCTACCCTCTGTAGCGGTCGGAGGCCGAGCAGTTGCCATACCAGGTGGTGATGCAACCAGTCAGGATGCTCTCGATGGTGCAGCTGTCAAACGTTTTGGGGATCTGAGGACCCATTCCAGATCTCTTCAGTTTCCTGAGGGGGAATAGGCTTTGTTGTGCCCTCTTCACGACTGTCTTGGTGTGTGATAAAGTAATCCTTCTCACCCCCCCCTTAAAAGATTTAGATGCACTATTGTAAAGTGGCTGCTCCACTGGATGTCATAAGGTGAATGCACCAATTTGTAAGTCGCTCTGGATAAGAGCGTCTGCTAAATGACTTAAATGTAAATGTTTGGACCATGATGATTTGTTGGTGATGTGGACACCAAGGAACTTGAAGATCTCAACCTGCTCCACTACATCCCCGTTGATGAGAATGGGGGCGTGCTCGTCCCTCTTTTTCCTGTAGTCCACAATCCTCTCCTATGTCTTGATCACGTTGTGGGAGAGGTTGTTGTCTTGGCACCACACTTCCAGGCCTCTGACCTCCTCCCTAGAGGCGGTCTCATCATTGTCAGTGATCAGGCCTACCACTGTTGTTGTCTACAAACTTAATGAGTCGTGCTTGGTCATGCAGTCATGGGTGAACAGGGAGTGCAGGAGGGTACTAAGCACGCACCCCTGAGGGGCCACCGTGTTGAGGATCTGTTAGGGCGGTATGCAAATTGGAATGGGTCTAGAGTTTCTGGGATGATAGTGTTGTGAGCCAGCCTTTCAAAGCACTTCATGGTTACATACGTGAGTGCTACGGGTTGAAAGTAATTTAGGCAGGTTACCTTGGTGTTCTTGGGCACAGGGACTGTGGTGGTCTGCTTGAAACATGTAGGTATTAGAGACTCGGCCAGGGTCAGGTTGAAAATGTCAGTGAAGACATTTGACAGATGGTCGGCGCAGGCTCAGAGTCCACGTCCTGGTAATCCATTTGGCACTGCGGCCTTGTGAATGATGACCTGTTTAAAGGTCTTACTCACACAGTCGTCTAGAACAGCTGGTGCTCTCATGCATGCCTCAATGTTGCTTGCCTCGAAGCGAGCATAGAAGCCATTTAGCTCGTCTGGTAGGCTTGTCACTGGGCAGCTCATGGCTGTGCTTCCCTTTGTAGTGCCCTCAATCTCACACAAATTATCAAGGAACCCACCAGGTACAACCCTAAATCCGTAAACATGGGCACCCTCAGACATTATCCTGACCAACTTGCCTTCCAAATACACCTCCGCTGTCTTCAATCAGGATCTCAACGATCACTGCCTCGTTGCCTGTATCCGCTACGGGTCCGCGGTCAAACGACCACCCCTCATCACTGTCAAACGCTCCCTAAAACACTTCTGTGAGCAGGCCATCCTAATCGACCTGGCCGGGTATCCTGGAGGGGTGCCTGGTCATTCTTTAAAAGTAATTCCCTCACCATCTTAGATAAGCATGCTCCGTTCAAAAAATGCAGAGGTACACTTCATAGGTACACTTCAACTATGACAGACAAAATGAGAAAAGAAAATCACATTGTAGGATTTTTAATGAATTGATTTGCAAATTATGTTGGAAAATAAAAATAAAAGTCCGTTGTCATTTGCAAGCCCTGCCACATCCGACGAGCATTGGAGCCAGTGTAGTAGTATTCAATCTTAGTCCTGAATTGACACCTGTTTGATGGTTCATCTGCGGGCATAGCATGATTTCTTATAAGCGTCTGGGTTAGTGTCCCGCTCCTTGAAAGCGCCACAGCTAGCTAGAAGGGGTGTATTTAGTCTTAGAACTTACTGTTCTTTTCCAGTCCATTAAAATGTTTAGCTTGAGGTGATTTAGTACTCCAGTTGGGAGAAAATTAGCTAGGCGGCATTCTGCCTTCCCCCTACAGTTCTCAGCCATTAGCTTCACCCACGACGGCCTCATGTGAACTATAACCAAGACGCTGTGTTTTAACTTTAGAAACGTGAATAATCATCGCTTGCGATACGACTTTTGAAAGATATGGCCTTGATCTTTTATCAGCAAGAAAGAATCCTTCGAATAAAAAATAGATACAGGTACAGCTATGGAGCCTTCATCTACACTTCCGCTACAGTTGGAGTTGCTTACGAACTGGTGTTCAGACCAGATTGCAGAATAATAGTGAAGACATCAAAACTATGAAATAACACATATGTAATCATATAGTAACCAAAAAAGTGTTAAACAAATCAAAATATTTTATATTTGACATTCTTCAATGTAGCCACCCTTTGCCTTGATGACAGCTTTGCACACTCTTGGCATTCTCTCAACCAGCTTCATGAGGTACCTGGAATGGATTTCAGGTGACTACTGTCGGTGATGGAAACACATTGAACTTTAGATTGTTATTCGGTACATGAAAACTTAAGCAAAAAATAAAATGTGTGCACTACATCATCGCGCACGGATTTTTATCCACAAGTCAGTTTGGTGGAAACACACCACTGTTGGGAAAATTTGCATATTTTCTTTGTGGATTTTAGAATACTTGCATGAAAATCTGTCACGGATTAGATGGAAACCTAGCTAGTGACGCCAAATTCACTCTGCTTCTTCCATAGCCTGAATACCTGACTTGAATTTAATTCACGACCTCTACAAGCCTGAATGTTGAAGAAAATTATATTTTAACGTACTTTACCGGTTGTCTGTGTGGTTGGTCCTTATGCAGGTAGGAATGTGAGACAATATATCCACAGGAAAGTATAATTACATCGACTTTTCAAAGCGCTGGTTGTGTGTTCAGATTTTTAATACATGCACACTTGACGAGCTGGTGCACGTGTTTACATGGTTCCGCACATGCTTTAGGTGTTAGAAATCTGAATCCAGGTTATTTAATTATACTTTCCTGTGGATATTTTCCTACCTGCAAAAGGACCAACCACACGGACAACCCGTAAAGTAAGTTCAAAATGTAATTTTATTCTACATTCTGGCTTCGAGAGCTTGAGAGGAAATTTTGCAAAATAATGTATGGCATTAATTTGACTGTGAACCAGAAATGCATAAACCAGAGGTATCACAGTCTGATGTCAGGCAACATCTTCACTTGCATTGAATGCTGAATGTACTCAGCTGTTTTAGCAATCATACTATTTCCCCTGGCTTAGATTGTGCACCGTGCATAACAGAATGGTGTCACCTATTGTTTACGCATGTAATACTGTGTTACAGTTAGCTAGCTAAATATGTAGCCTAATGTCTATGTCAGTTAGCTATGAGTTCTCCACATTCATTCATGCTTTTAAAGAAGAGCTAGCTAGGGTCAATGGATGTTTCACACCCCATATGTAGTTAGCGCTTGACAACCTTTTGCTTGTGGTCTAAGCAGGGGTGGACTGGGACCAAAAATCAGCCCTAACACAACTTTTTTTTTCTTCTTTGAAGCCCCAATTTGTTTTGCCAGAAAATAATGATTTTGTACAACAACAAAAAACAAATTATTCAGGCCCACTGAGCTAAAGATGCCCAAAGTACCAGATGGCCAGTCCGCCCCTGGGTCTAAGGACAGTGTCTCTGCCTCAGTTGGCCTCTCAGAAGATCTGCACTCTTCTATATTGTCAGTAGACTGTGTCTATTTTGTCAGTAAACTCTGTCAATAAACTGTCTGGGTCTGTCTGTCAGTAACGATCTGCCTGTCTGTCCCTCCCCCAGGATGTTCTGAAGGTGATGCGTAACATAGATGACCGTATTGTCCATTCTCTCAACACCACCGTGCCGACTGTCTCCTTCTCAGGCAGAGTGGACGCCACCCAGACATGCAGACAGCTCTATGAGTCTGTGAGTCACAGCTTTAACCTTTAACCTCCCCCTCCACACAGTATACCTTTAACGTCTCCTCCACACCAGTATACCATAAGCCTGTGATATCTGGCATGCTGTAGCCTTTCACAGTATACCTTTAACCTCTCCTCCACACCAGTATACCTTAAGCTTTAACATTTAACCTCTTAAGCCTGTGATATCTGGCTGTAGCCTTTGCATTGGATAATGCTAGATTCTAAATAAACAGAGTAAAATTCACGGACGACTAAGAAAAGCTCAAACCAAGTTTATTCACCCACTGTGTCAAACAGCTGAAAAGACAAAGATATGTTTCCACAAGTATATATATTTATACCCTCTACTGGGTGGAGTCAACTAGCCAATACATCTCTGTTGCTAGGCAGGAAATTAATATGGTCAAATCCGGAAACTATAATTTCGAAAACAAAACGTTTTTTCTTTCAGTGAAATACGGAACCGTTCCGTATTTTATCTAACGGGTGGCAGCCATAAGTCTAAATATTCCTATTACATTGCACAACTTTCAATATTATGTCATAATTACTAAAATTCTGGCAAATTAGTTCACAATGAGCCAGGCTGCCCAAACTGTTGCATATTTCCTGACTCTGCGTGCAATGAAAGCAAGAGAAGTGACACAATTTCCTTAGTTTAATATTGCCTGCTAACATTAATTTATTTTAATTAAATATGCAGGTTTTAAAAAAATATCCTTCTGTGTATTGATTTTAAGAAAGTCATTGATGTTTATGGTTAGGTACAGTCGTGCAACGACTTTTTTCACAAATGCGCTTCTGTTAAATCATCCCCCATTTGGAGAAGTCTTTGTCAGGAAGAAATGGTCTTCACACAGTTCGCAACGAGCCAGGCAGCCCAAACTGCTGCATATACCCTGACTCTGTTGCACAGAATGCAAGAGAAGTAACAACATTTCCCTAGTTAAAATAAATTCACGTTAGCAGGCAATATTAACTAAATATGCAGGTTTAAAAATATATACTTGTGTATTGATTTTTAAGAAAGGCGTTGATGTTAGGTACACATTGGTGCAAGTACAGTGTTTTTTTTTGCGAATGCGCTTGTTTAATCACCCGTTTGGCGAAGTAGGCTATGATTCAATGATAAATTAACAGGCACAGCATCGATTTATATGCAACGCAGGACAAGCTAGATAAACTAGTAATATCATCAACCATGTGTAGTTAACTAGTGATTATGTTAAGATAAGTTTAATGCTAGCTAGCACCTTACCTTGGCTCCTTGCTGCACTCGCATAACAGGTAGTCAGCCTGCCACGCAGTCTCCTCGTGGAGTAACAGGTAGTCAGCCTGCCACGCAGTCTCCTCGTGGAGTAACAGGTAGTCAGCCTGCCACGCAGTCTCCTCGTGGAGTAACAGGTAGTCAGCCTCCAGCTCCTCGTGCAGGTAGTCACGCAGTCTCCTCGTGGAGTAACAGGTAGTCAGCCTGCCACGTCAGTCTCCCTCCATGCAGTCTCCTCGGAACAGTAACAGGTCTCCTCGTCAGCCACGCCACGCAGTCTCCTGGAGTAACAGGTAGTCGTGGAGTAACAGGTAGTCAGCCTGCCACGCAGTCTCCTCGTGG
The DNA here is from genome assembly GCF_034236695.1 of Oncorhynchus nerka. Taxonomy (NCBI): domain Eukaryota; kingdom Metazoa; phylum Chordata; class Actinopteri; order Salmoniformes; family Salmonidae; genus Oncorhynchus; species Oncorhynchus nerka. The sequence goes on from NC_088417.1 coordinate 1,262,079, forward strand.
AGTAACAGGTAGTCAGCCTGCCACGCAGTCTCCTCGTGGAGTAACAGGTAGTCAGCCTGCCACGCAGTCTCCTCGTGGAGTAACAGGTAGTCAGCCTGCCACTCAGTCTCCTCGTGGAGTAACAGGTAGTCAGCCTGCCATGCAGTCTCCTCGTGGAGTAACAGGTGGAGTAACAGCCTGCCACGCAGTCTCCTCGTGGAGTAACAGGTAGTCAGCCTGCCACTCAGTCTCCTCGTGGAGTAACAGGTAGTCAGCCTGCCATGCAGTCTCCTCGTGGAGTAACAGGTAGTCAGCCTGCCACGCAGTCTCCTCGTGGAGTAACAGGTAGTCAGCCTGCCATGCAGTCTCCTCGTGGAGTAACAGGTAGTCAGCCTGCCATGCAGTCTCCTCGTGGAGTAACAGGTAGTCAGCCTGCCACGCAGTCTCCTCGGTGGCCTGCCACGCAGTCTCCTCGTGGAGTAACAGGTAGTCAGCCTGCCACGCAGTCTCCTCGTGGAGTAACAGGTAGTCAGCCTGCCACGCAGTCTCCTCGTGGAGTAACAGGTAGTCAGCCTGCCACGCAGTCTCCTCGTGGAGTAACAGGTAGTCAGCCTGCCATGCAGTCTCCTCGTGGAGTAACAGGTAGTCAGCCTGCCACGCAGTCTCCTCGTGGAGTAACAGGTAGTCAGCCTGCCACTCAGTCTCCTCGTGGAGTAACAGGTAGTCAGCCTGCCATGCAGTCTCCTCGTGGAGTAACAGGTAGTCAGCCTGCCACGCAGTCTCCTCGTGGAGTAACAGGTAGTCAGCCTGCCACTCAGTCTCCTCGTGGAGTAACAGGTAGTCAGCCTGCCATGCAGTCTCCTGGAGTAACAGGTAGTCAGCCTGCCAGTAACAGGTAGTCAGCCTGTCCAACGGTAGTCAGTCTCCTCGTGGAGTAACAGGTAGCCTGCAGCCTCCTCGCCACAGCCTCAGTCTCCTCGTGGAGTAACAGGTAGTCAGCCTGCCATGCAGTCTCTGCCATGCAGTCTCCTCGTGGAGTAACAGGTAGTCAGCCTGCCACGTGGAGTAACAGTCAGCCTGCCATGCAGTCTCCTCGTGGAGTAACAGGTAGTCAGCCTGCCATGCAGTCTCCTCGTGGAGTAACAGGTCAGCCTGTCAGCCTGCCACTCAGTCTCAGCCTGCCACGTCTCCTCGGAGTAACAGGTAGTCAGCCTGCCATCTCCTCGCAGTCTCCTCAGTCTCCTCGTGAGTAACAGGTAGTCAGCCTGCCACGCAGTCTCCTCGTGGAGTAACAGGTAGTCAGCCTGCCAACAGGTCAGTCTCCTCGTGGAGTAACAGGTAGTCAGCCTGCCATGCAGTCTCCTCGTGGAGTAACAGGTAGTCAGCCTGCCACGCAGTCTCCTCGTGGAGTAACAGGTAGCCTCAGCCTGCAGGTAGTCATGCAGTCTCCTCGTGGAGTAACAGGTAGTCAGCCTGCCACGCAGTCTCCTCGTGGAGTAACAGGTAGTCAGCCTGCCACTCAGTCTCCTCGTGGAGTAACAGGTAGTCAGCCTGCCACGCAGTCTCCTCGTGGAGTAACAGGTAGTCAGCCTGCCATGCAGTCTCCTCGTGGAGTAACAGGTAGTCAGCCTGCCACGCAGTCTCCTCGTGGAGTAACAGGTAGTCAGCCTGCCACTCAGTCTCCTCGTGGAGTAACAGGTAGTCAGCCTGCCACGCAGTCTCCTCGTGGAGTAACAGGTAGTCAGCCTGCCACGCAGTCTCCTCGTGGAGTAACAGGTAGTCAGCCTGCAGGTAGTCACGCAGTCTCCTCGTGGAGTAACAGGTAGTCAGCCTGCCACTCAGTCTCCTCGTGGAGTAACAGGTAGTCAGCCTGCCACGCAGTCTCCTCGTGGAGTAACAGGTATTCAGCCTGCCACGCAGTCTCCTCGTGGAGTAACAGGTAGTCAGCCTGCCACTCAGTCTCCTCGTGGAGTAACAGGTAGTCAGCCTGCCACGCAGTCTCCTCGTGGAGTAACAGGTAGTCAAAATACTAATTGAGTGTATGTAAACTTCTGACCCACTGGGAATGTGATGAAAGAAAGAAAAGCTGAATAAATAATTCTCTCTCCTACTATACTGACATTTCACATTCTTAAATTAGGATCGCCACTTTATCTGACCTAAGACAGGGAATTTTTACTAGGAGTAAATGTCAGGAATTGTGATAAACTGAGTTTAAATGTATTTGGCTAAGGTGTATGTACATTTCCGATTTCAACTGTATGTGGTGACTGTTGTAGTTGTTGTTGTGTATATGTGGTGTCATGTTTGGTGTGTTTGTGTTATGTTTGTGTTATGTTTGTGGTATTGTGTTGCAGCTGATGGAGGCCCACCTGAGCAGAGACCGAGCCATTAAGACGTGTATAGCCCAGACCTCTGAGGTGGTGGGCCAGCTGAGAGAGCAGAGGGCCAAGGACGGAGACAACATGACAACTGTCAAACTACTCAGGAAGGAACAGACCAAGGTAATACATGACCTATACTACACTATACTAAGCTACAGCCCTTCACGTAGCTGCCCCCACCCCCAAACATCTTCCCGCTGCTATACCCCTCCATGGTAATGTCGGTAGACCGCTGCTATACCCCTCCATGGTAATGTCGGTAGACCGCTGCTATACCCCTCCATGGTAATGTCGGTAGACCGCTGCTATACCCCTCCATGGTAATGTCGGTAGACCGCTGCTATCCCCCTCCATGGTAATGTCGGTAGACCGCTGCTATCCCCCTCCATGGTAATGTCGGTAGACCGCTGCTATACCCCTCCATGGTAATGTCGGTAGACCGCTGCTATACCCCTCCATGGTAATGTCGGTAGACCGCTACCAATAGGGCAAAACAGGTATTAGGTGCAACACTGTTGAAGCCAGCTAGCCAGGCTAGGTTTATAAGATTCTCTACATATTTTATAGATAAAAACAACTAAATGATATATATATATATATACACAATGTTGTTTTCATTGTTGCTTGAACAGTCGCTAAGATTATTTGCTTTTGATCCTTGCACAATCCCTATTTTTGGATGCAGCAGATGTTAGCTAAAATGCCAACACCAGACCACGACTAACGTGGAAAAGACACACGAGGAAAGACACAGGCTAAGTGAGGCTACATGCTAAATACATTACACAGTAGATTGAGGCGTCACAAAGGTTATAAATGGCTATAAACTAAAAAAACAAATAGAATAATATATATCTTAAACGAGGCATGTGTCACACCGCATAAATGAGCTAGCATGGCTGGCTAACATCTTGGCTAGCAGGCTAGAAATGACATTCCGCACATGGGACAGGAAAATACCTTGTAAACATTATTAACATGGTAAAGGTCGCCATAACAACGGCTCCCTTTAACAGCAATGAAGTAATGATGATGATGATAATGACCTAAAGAAGCAATAACGGTACTGTTAGAGTTTGCGTTAATTCAAATCTGGTATCAGGATAAATATAACAATGAGTTATACTCTGTATTTTTTATTAGCTAAGTAATAAATGGCAAATGCAACTTTTGTATATGCGGGCTCACTGTAATACCACGCAGGGCAGAACAGAGAACTGACAAGATGTATGTAAAACAGTATTCTTTATAGACATGGTTCCAACACGTCTGTTGGCCTATCACAGTAGAGACTGGGCGTGGTTTAAACTTGCCCCGCCTATCGCAGGCGCTCAGGCGGGTCCCCGCCCCTTGGCGCTTCTTGGAGTTCTCCCTCCTCGATGTATAGATCCTTACTGTTCTGGTATCGCAGCCTAGTTATAACAGTTGCTCAGTTCCTGCTATTGTGTTGTTCAGTATTTTTCCATCTCAGTTAAACCTCGTGATGACCACCCCTCCCTATCACAACTTTGTAAGATACAGCAAGTCACACCATGTGCTCAATATTGTTACATACAAACACAAGGACAAAGCATCTGCTTTGTCAGTCCATTCTGTCCACGATCTCACTCTGACGGCAGCAGCGAGGTTCAGTGAGGCACACTGGGAATGGCGAACTGTGATTGGCTGATACAAGTCAGGTGACTTGTAGGTACCACTAATAAGAAAATAAGGAGTGATGGACAAGCAGAACAAACTACCAGTTCAGGGTTGCTAAAACTGCTAACTAGGAGCTGGAATTCTTAACACTAGTCCTCAATAGTCTCCAGGTTTCTGTTGTTGGCAGTATTTGACTGTATTAGAAGCAGGGTTCAGTGTTACCTTGTTGTAGTGTGTCTGAGTGTCTGTCGGTCTTTTCTCCTCCAGTTAAAACTCATGCGGTCGGAGCTGAATGTTGAAGAGGTTGTTAATGACAGAAGTCTGAAGGTAAGAACATCACTCTGACCTCTCATCTCATGGCCTGTTTGACCTCTCAAGCACACTCCCAGGATCTCTCACACAGACACAGATATATGGACTTCAATGACCTCCGGTGCTGTTCCTTCCTCAGGTGTTCAGTGAACGGTGCCGGACCCACTACACGCCTCCTACGGTCAAGTGACTATCTGAGCTGCTCTGGTGAGAATAGCTGCAGATCCAGGTGGCTGCATCAGGATCAGAACCAGCCATTGAGTCACCCGTGGACTTGACCCTTGCCCTCCAGCCGACCACACTGTTATCATCCATGGGGACCGCTGCGTTGCCTCACAACAAGGCCACCTCTGTCAAGCAATCTGCTCTGTTTATTTTCATGATTGTAGTTTTTATTTGAATTTTTTTAAACAATGAAGTGTTTTCCAATGGCCCTCTGGTGTCTGACTTCTTTTTTTTTAAACAATGAAGTGTTTTCCAATTCCCCAGTTGAGGCGTAACTTAATGTCCTGCTACACTAGACTTGCTGAGCGTGAGACGCTCCTATTAATTTCAATGAAACCTGGGTGGAAATGTCTGCTCAATCTAAAATGACAACCGACTGATTGCAGCATTACTGTAAAAATTGAGAAGGAAAGGGGAGAAGGTAAGGAACTTCTGTCGGCATTAAAGACCAAAATTGGCTAAAGATAATTGTGATGAATGGAGGACACCAGTTTAATTTTGTTAAATTGACAGCTGTGCCATACAAAATAGTTGGGAGGAGATTTTCGATGTACTGATTACATGGTTTATGAACTGATACACAAAACGAGGCCGGATTGAAATTATTATACCGATAGAATGTTATATACTGTACAGTTGAAGTCGGAAGTTTACATACACTTAGGTTGGAGTCAATAAAACTAGTTTTTCAACCACTCCACACATTTCTTGTTAACAAACTATAGTTTTGGCAAGTCGGTTAGGACATGTACTTTGTGCATGACACAAGTAATTTGTCCAACAATTGTTTACAGACAGATTATTTCAATTATAATTCACTGTATCACAATTCCAGTGGGTCAGAAGTTTACATACACTAAGTTGACTTTGCCTTTTAAACAGCTTGGAAAATGTCAGAAAATAATGTCATGGCTTTAGAAGCTTCTGATAGGCTAATTGACATCATTTGAGTCAGTTGGAGGTGTACCTGTGGATGTATTCCAAGGCCTACCTTCAATCTCAGAACCTCTGCTTGACATCATGGGAGAATCAAAAGAAATCAGCCAAGACCTCAGAACAAAAATTGTAGACCTCAAGTCTGGTTCATCCTTGGGAGCAATTTCCAAATGCCTGAAGGTAGCATGTTTATCTGAATGAACAATAGTACGCAAGTATAAACACCATGGGACCAAGCAGCCGTCATACCACTCAGGAGGGAGACGCGTTCTGTCTCCTAGAGATGAACGTACTTTGGTGCGAAAAGTGCAAATCAATCCCAGAACAACAGCAAAGGACCCTGTGAAGATGCTGGAGGAAACAGGTACAAAAGTATCTCTAGCCACAGTTAAACTAGTCCTACAGTGGGGCAAAAAAGTACATATTTTCCACCATAATTTGCAAATAAATTCATTAAAAATCCTTCAATGTGATTTTCTGGATTTTTTTCACATTTTGTCTGTCATAGTTGAAGTGTACCTATGATGAAAATTACAGGCCTCTCATCTTTTTAAGTGGGAGAACTTGCACAATTGGTGGCTGACTAAATACTTTTTTGCCCCACTGTATATATATGTGTGTGTATATATATATATATATATATATATACAGAATAGTTGAAGTGTACCTATGATGAAAATACTTTTTTGCCCGACTGAAAGGCCGCTCAGCAAGGAAGAAACCACTGCTCCAAAACCACCATAAAAAAAGACAAATTACGGTTTGCAACTGCACATGGGGACAAAGTTTGTACTTTTTGGAGAAATGTCCTCTGGTCTGATGAAACAAAAATAACTGTTTGGCCATAATGACCATTATTATGTTTGGAGGAAAAGGGGGGATGCTTGCAAGCCGAAGAACACCATCCCAACCGTGAAGCACGGGGTGGCAGCATCATCATGTTGGGGTGATTTTAAAAATCTATATATATCTACACGGACAGCTTTTTTCCATCTACGTAACATTGCAAAAATCAGAAACTTTCTGTCCAAAAATGATGCAGAAAAATTAATCCACGCTTTTGTCACTTCTAGGTTAGACTACTGCAATGCTCTACTTTCCGGCTACCCGGATAAAGCACTAAATAAACTTCAGATAGTGCTAAATACGGCTGCTAGAATCCTGACTAGAACCAAAAAAAATATCATATTACTCCAGTGCTAGCCTCCCTACACTGGCTTCCTGTCAAGGCAAGGGCTGATTTCAAGGTTTTACTGCTAACCTACAAAGCATTACATGGGCTTGCTCCTACCTATCTCTCTGATTTGGTCCTGCGTACATACCTACACGTACACTACGGTCACAAGACGCAGGCCTCCTAACTGTCCCTAGAATTTCTAAGCAAACAGCTGGAGGCAGGGCTTTCTCCTATAGAGCTCCATTTTTATGGAACGGTCTGCCTACCCATGTCAGAGACGCAAACTCGGTCTCAACCTTTAAGTTTTTACTGAAGACTCATCTCTTCAGTGGGTCATATGATTGAGTGTAGTCTGGCCCAGGAGTGGGAAGGTGAACGGAAAGGCTCTGGAGCACTGGGATTCTCTGCCTCTAACCAAATCAAAATCCAATCAAATGGGGATCTGCCTCTAACCCTATTACAGGGGCTGAGTCACTGGCTTACTGGAGCTCTTTCATTCCGTCCCTGGGAGGAGTGCGTCACTTGAGTGGGTTGAGTCACTGATGTGAACTTCCTTGTCTCAGGATGGTAAGTTGGTGGTTGAAGATATCCCTCTAGTGGTGTGGGGGCTGTGCTTTGGCAAAGTGGGTGGGGTTATATCCTTCCTGTTTGGCCCTGTCCGGGGGTGTCCTCGGATGTGGCCACAGTGTCTCCTGACCCCTCCTGTCTCAGCCTCCAGTATTTATGCTGCAGTAGTTTATGTGTCGGGAGGCTAGGGTCAGTTTGTTATATCTGGAGTACTTCTCCTGTCTCCACCCGGCACAGCCAGAAGAGGACTGGCCACCCCACATAGCCTGGTTCCTCTCTAGGTTTCTTCCGAGGTTTTGGCCTTTCTAGGGAGTTTTTTCTAGCCACCGTGCTTCTACACCTGCATTGCTTGCTGTTTGGGGTTAGGTTAGGGGTTAGGGTTAAGGGGTTGGGGTTAGGGTTAGGGGTTAGGGTTAGAGGGTTAGGGTTAAAGGGTTAGGGTTAGGTTGTTTGGTGGAGCAAACAAAGAGACACGGAGGAAGGCAGGAGAGAGAAGCTATGAGCAGCAGACCAAGACGCGACTGTGGGCTTTGTTCCAAACAGAATATCGTGCGGCTAGACGGACATTTCAAGTCTGTACATGCACTTAAGTCCGGTACTATGGAATGGACGAATGCTATGCAATTTAGCCGGTTTTCGACTGAGAGACAGCAGCCCGAATCAGGGCAGTATATGCAGCCTGACAACGGTGTTGAACCGCGGCCGGAGGACCCTGTGATTTTGCAGTGTTTTGAAAGTGAGTTGTCCGTGGAGCAGCAGCTGGTGGACGAGGGTGATCAGACGGCAGGTGCGTCGGCGGCGGTGCAGCCAACCAGTCAGGTCGGTAGTGAACTGTGCTCGGAACCGAGGGAGCAAGGCTGCGTCGTGGCGACTTCCACGGAGAGCGAGAGTGATGAAGACGGCGGCGTGCCGTCCAGAATTGAGGTTTGGAGTAATGCAATTTTGACTCAATATGAACACTATATTATGGGTATACACCCTTCAGTTAAACAAATTGACAATAGTCGCACCAGTTTATCCCGAGTACGGGAATTCCTCCGCATTATGTCAGAGGGCAAGGCCGATGAAGGACTGTGTTTTCTGGATAACTACAGACGTGTGTCTGAGTGGTATGGTCAATGTGACGACCGTGGTTTGGCACCATCCACGTTAAAAATGTACCGAGCCGATGTTAGAGGTTTCTTGAATTATCTTATTCAGTTCCGGCCAAATGGTATGCAAGCTAAGGTCGTTGGAATTCGAAAGATGTTACTCTGCTTGGCGAAGATGGACAGGGACTCGCGGCAGAGCCAGGCAACGCATAGGGCAAAATTCCGCCAACGCTGCAGGGACGAGGTGCTCAGCGCTGCGGAGTTAAAACGCTTTGTTGAGCTAAGCAATCAAGCAATTCCTTCAGTTCTCAGTAGGCTGGAGGTCCGTGCCACCTGCTCTGACAGGCGTAGGTTTGCAGCTCTCATGTCCAGCCGGTTGGCCATATTTAATGGCACTCGACGATCCCCAGTCAACATGTTTAGTGAGAGTGATTTTACTGAAGTAACCCCGGAAGGTGGGGGTTATCAGATGTGCGTTGCGAGCCACAAAACAAACTATAGCTTCGGGGAGTGCAGAATTGTTATATGTCAGGAGGAATACACTTGGCTTAAACGATTCCATCAAATCAGGCCTCATCTGAGTGGAATGACCTCAGACACAGAACTCTTCTTTTTCACATCCTGCGGTCAACCGTACGGTAATCTGTGTGAGTATGTGGGGCAAATCTTTGCAGAGTTTGGCATTGGAAGTAAAGTGACCTTCGGTACAATTCGACGCAGTGTTGCCACATTGAACTTTAACCAAGGTTCGGTTACAGACCGGGGAACTGTGGCTGACCATATGTGTCACTCTCTGGAAACGCAGGCACGGCACTACCGGTACCATAATTTGCCCAAAAATGCCAGCCGGGCCCGGACACTGATTGAGGGACAAATCAATTAATGATTAACTGAAATTCACCCTTGTATTTGTGTCATTATGCATTAAAATGATTAAAAATGTGTTTCATTTTGGGTTACCAGGTGCCTATTTTCACCAGTTGCACATGAAACATAGTGTTATTTTTGAAAAGTTTGGACTTTTCACAACTATTTTAGAATCCTCCATAAATGTACCTTTGGCGCCCTCCAGTGAATTTTCCCCAGTAGTGGGGCTCCATAGTGGGCATTAAAATTTGGAGTCCAGGTAAATGTATTTAGAACCATATTTTTTGGGGGGGTTACCAGGTGCCTTATTTTCAATCACCAGTTGCACGGATGTATATCACAATCCGTATCCATCAAAATATTTTAAACCGTCCACAAAGCACTCAGGACGGCCCCCCATTGATAGAGGGCCGTAGTAGGGTGCTAACATAGTGGGCATGAATATCTGGAACACCGGTAAGTGCATATAGAACCGTAATTATATTTTTGGGTTACCAGGTGCCGATTTTCAATCACCAGCTGTGAAATGTGTTGTTTTTAATGGTTCTTAAAAATCGTTTTGAATATCCTCTTCTTCTAAGTGCATTGAATAGTGTATTTATTGCATAATCCAGGTCTTGCTTGCAAGATGATATCCTGTAGAACCGTATAATTTGTGATTTTATTATTCCCTTAAATGTATGTTTAGGATGGTAACTGTGTTTATGAAGTAAAGCATGTGTGTCTGTTGGTTTGAAGTAAACTCTAGTGTGTAGTGTTTTCTGTGATTGATTGTTATTACTGAAAAAAACTGTTGTGTCTAAGAAGTTGACTTCTTGCGGATGAATTGTGTATTTAACCTTAATGGATGGATGATGACCGTTGAGAATGTTTATAAAATCTGTGAATAACTGGATGTCGTGGGGCCAGGCTCCTATTATGTCGTCTAACAAGAGGTAATAAAAAGTGGGTTGATATGGACACAGACCAGCTAGATCTACTGTCTCTATTACATTATGACAGACCAACTAGATCTACTGTCTCTATTATATTATAACAGACCAGCTAGATCTACTGTCTCTATTACATTATGACAGACCAGCTAGATCTACTGTGTCTATTATATTATGACAGACCAGCTAGATCTACTGTCTCTATTATATTATGACAGACCAGCTAGATCTACTGTCTCTATTATATTATGACAGACCAGCTAGATCTACTGTCTCTATTATATTATGACAGACCAGCTAGATCTACTGTCTCTATTATATTATAACAGACCAGCTAGATCTACTGTCTCTATTACATTATGACAGACCAGCTAGATCTACTGTGTCTATTACATTATGACAGACCAGCTAGATCTACTGTCTCTATTATATTATAACAGACCAGCTAGATCTACTGTCTCTATTATATTATGACAGACCAGCTAGATCTACTGTCTCTATTATATTATGACAGACCAGCTAGATCTACTGTCTCTATTATATTATAACAGACCAGCTAGATCTACTGTCTCTATTATATTATGACAGACCAGCTAGATCTACTGTCTCTATTATATTATGACAGACCAGCTAGATCTACTGTCTCTATTGGATTATGACAGACCAGCTAGATCTACTGTCTCTATTGGATTATGACAGACCAGCTAGATCTACTGTCTCTATTATAATATGACAGACCAGGTAGATATACTGTCTCTATTATATTATGACAGACCAGCTAGATCTACTGTCTCTATTATATTATGACAGACCAGCTAGATCTACTGTCTCTATTATATTATGACAGACCAGCTAGATCTACTGTCTCTATTATATTATGACAGACCAGCTAGATCTACTGTCTCTATTATATTATGACAGACCAGCTAGATCTACTGTCTCTATTATATTATGACAGACCAGCTAGATCTACTGTCTCTATTGGATTATGACAGACCAGCTAGATCTACTGTCTCTATTATATTATGACAGACCAGGTAGATCTACTGTCTCTATTATATTATGACAGACCAGCTAGATCTACTGTCTCTATTATATTATGACAGACCAGCTAGATCTACTGTCTCTATTATATTATGACAGACCAGCTAGATCTACTGTCTCTATTATATTATGACAGACCAGCTAGATCTACTGTCTCTATTATATTATGACAGACCAGCTAGATCTACTGTCTCTATTCTATTATGACAGACCAGCTAGATCTACTGTCTCTATTGTATTATGACAGACCAGCTAGATCTACTGTCTCTATTATATTATGACAGACCAGCTAGATCTACTGTCTCTATTATATTATGACAGACCAGCTAGATCTACTGTCTCTATTATATTATGACAGACCAGCTAGATCTACTGTCTCTATTATATTATGACAGACCAGCTAGATCTACTGTCTCTATTATATTATGACAGACCAGGTAGATCTACTGTCTCTATTATATTATGACAGACCAGCTAGATCTACTGTCTCTATTATATTATGACAGACCAGCTAGATCTACTGTCTCTATTATATTATGACAGACCAGCTAGATCTACTGTCTCTATTATATTATGACAGACCAGCTAGATCTACTGTCTCTATTATATTATGACAGACCAGCTAGATCTACTGTCTCTATTATATTATGACAGACCAGCTAGATCTACTGTCTCTATTATATTATGACAGACCAGCTAGATCTACTGTCTCTATTGTATTATGACAGACCAGCTAGATCTACTGTCTCTATTATTTTATGACAGACCAGCTAGATCTACTGTCTCTATTGTATTATGACAGACCAGCTAGATCTACTGTCTCTATTATTTTATGACAGACCAGCTAGATCTACTGTCTCTATTATATTATGACAGACCAGCTAGATCTACTGTCTCTATTATATTATGACAGACCAGCTAGATCTACTGTCTCTATTATATTATGACAGACCAGCTAGATCTACTGTCTCTATTATATTATGACAGACCAGGTAGATATACTGTCTCTATTATATTATGACAGACCAGCTAGATCTACTGTCTCTATTATATTATGACAGACCAGCTAGATCTACTGTCTCTATGTCTCTATTATATTATGACAGACCAGCTAGATCTACTGTCTCTATTATATTATGACAGACCAGGTAGATCTACTGTCTCTATTATATTATAACAGACCAGCTAGATCTACTGTCTCTATTATATTATGACAGACCAGCTAGATCTACTGTCTCTATGTCTCTATTAAAAAATGACAGACCAGCTAGATCTACTGTCTCTATTATATTATGACAGACCAGCTAGATCTACTGTCTCTATTATATTATGACAGACCAGCTAGATCTACTGTCTCTATTATATTATGACAGACCAGCTAGATCTACTGTCTCTATTATATTATGACAGACCAGCTAGATCTACTGTCTCTATTATATTATGACAGACCAGCTAGATCTACTGTCTCTATTCTATTATGACAGACCAGCTAGATCTACTGTCTCTATTATATTATGACAGACCAGCTAGATCTACTGTCTCTATTATATTTATGACAGACCAGCTAGATCTACTGTCTCTATTATATTATGACAGACCAGCTAGATCTACTGTCTCTATTATATTATGACAGACCAGCTAGATCTACTGTCTCTATTGTATTATGACAGACCAGCTAGATCTACTGTCTCTATTATATTATGACAGACCAGCTAGATCTACTGTCTCTATTATATTATGACAGACCAGCTAGATCTACTGTCTCTATTATATTATGACAGACCAGCTAGATCTACTGTCTCTATCATATTATGACAGACCAGGTAGATCTACTGTCTCTATTATATTATGACAGACCAGCTAGATCTACTGTCTCTATTATAAAATGACAGACCAGCTAGATCTACTGTCTCTATTGTATTATGACAGACCAGCTAGATCTACTGTCTCTATTATATTATGACAGACCAGCTAGATCTACTGTCTCTATTATATTATGACAGACCAGCTAGATCTACTGTCTCTATTATATTATGACAGACCAGCTAGATCTACTGTCTCTATTATATTATGACAGACCAGCTAGATCTACTGTCTCTATTATATTATGACAGACCAGCTAGTTCTACTGTCTCTATTATATTATGACAGACCAGCTAGATCTACTGTCTCTATTCTATTATGACAGACCAGCTAGATCTACTGTCTCTATTGTATTATGACAGACCAGCTAGATCTACTGTCTCTTATATTATATTATGACAGACCAGCTAGATCTACTGTCTCTATTATATTATGACAGACCAGCTAGATCTACTGTCTCTATTATATTATGACAGACCAGCTAGATCTACTGTCTCTATTATATTATGACAGACCAGCTAGATCTACTGTCTCTATTATATTATGACAGACCAGCTAGATCTACTGTCCCTATTATATATGACAGACCAGCTAGATCTACTGTCTCTATTATATTATGACAGACCAGCTAGATCTACTGTCTCTATTATATTATGACAGACCAGCTAGATCTACTGTCTCTATTATATTATGACAGACCAGCTAGATCTACTGTCTCTATTGTATTATGACAGACCAGCTAGATCTACTGTCTCTATTATATTATGACAGACCAGCTAGATCTACTGTCTCTATTATATTATGACAGACCAGCTAGATCTATGACATTATATTATGACAGACCAGCTAGATCTACTGTCTCTATTATATTATGACAGACCAGCTAGATCTACTGTCTCTATTATATTATGACAGACCAGCTAGATCTACTGTCTCTATTATAAAATGACAGACCAGCTAGATCTACTGTCTCTATTATATTATGACAGACCAGCTAGATCTACTGTCTCTATTATATTATGACAGACCAGCTAGATCTACTGTCTCTATTCTATTATGACAGACCAGCTAGATCTACTGTCCCTATTATATTATGACAGACCAGCTAGATCTACTGTCTCTATTATATTATGACAGACCAGCTAGATCTACTGTCTCTATTATATTATGACAGACCAGCTAGATCTACTGTCTCTATTATATTATGACAGACCAGCTAGATCTACTGTCTCTATTATATTATGACAGACCAGCTAGATCTACTGTCTCTATTATATCATGACAGACCAGCTAGATCTACTGTCTCTATTATATTATGACAGACCAGCTAGATCTACTGTCTCTATTATATTATGACAGACCAGCTAGATCTACTGTCTCTATTATATTATGACAGACCAGCTAGATCTACTGTCTCTATTATATTATGACAGACCAGCTAGATCTACTGTCTCTATTATAAAATGACAGACCAGCTAGATCTACTGTCTCTATTATATTATGACAGACCAGCTAGATCTACTGTCTCTATTATATTATGACAGACCAGCTAGATCTACTGTCTCTATTATATTATGACAGACCAGCTAGATCTACTGTCTCTATTATATTATGACAGACCAGCTAGATCTACTGTCTCTATTATATTTGACAGACCAGCTAGATCTACTGTCTCTATTATATTATGACAGACCAGCTAGATCTACTGTCTCTATTATATTATGACAGACCAGCTAGATCTACTGTCTCTATTCTATTATGACAGACCAGCTAGATCTACTGTCTCTATTATATTATGACAGACCAGCTAGATCTACTGTCTCTATTCTATTATATTACAGACCAGCTAGATCTAGATCTACCAGCTGTCTGTCTCTATTATATTATGACAGACCAGCTAGATCTACTGTCTCTATTATATTATGACAGACCAGCTAGATCTACTGTCTCTATTATATTATGACAGACCAGCTAGATCTACTGTCTCTATTATATTATGACAGACCAGCTAGATCTACTGTCTCTATTATATTATGACAGACCAGCTAGATCTACTGTCTCTATTATATTATGACAGACCAGCTAGATCTACTGTCTCTATTATATTATGACAGACCAGCTAGATCTACTGTCTCTATTATATTATGACAGACCAGCTAGATCTACTGTCTCTTTATATTATGACAGACCAGCTAGATCTACTGTCTCTATTATATTATGACAGACCAGCTAGATCTACTGTCTCTATTATATTATGACAGACCAGCTAGATCTACTGTCTCTATTATATTATGACAGACCAGCTAGATCTACTGTCTCTATTATATTATGACAGACCAGCTAGATCTACTGTCTCTATTATACTATGACAGACCAGGTAGATCTACTGTCTCTATTATATTATAACAGACCAGCTAGATCTACTGTCTCTATTCTATTATGACAGACCAGCTAGATCTACTGTCTCTGTTGTATTATGACAGACCAGCTAGATCTACTGTCTCTATTATATTATGACAGACCAGCTAGTTCTAGTGTCTCTATTATATTATGACAGACCAGCTAAATCAACTTTCTCTATGTCTCTATTATAAAATGACAGACCAACTAGATCTACTGTCTCTATTATATTATGACAGACCAGCTAGATCTACTGTCTCTATTATACTATGACAGACCAGGTAGATCTACTGTCTCTATTATATTATAACAGACCAGCTAGATCTACTGTCTCTATTCTATTATGACAGACCAGCTAGATCTACTGTCTCTATTATATTATGACAGACCAGCTAGATCTACTGTCTCTATTATATTATGACAGACCAGCTAGATCTACTGTCTCTATTATATTATGACAGACCAGCTAGATCTACTGTCTCTATTCTATTATAAAATGACAGACCAGCTAGATCTACTGTCTCTATTATATTATGACAGACCAGCTAGATCTACTGTCTCTATTATATTATGACAGACCAGCTAGATCTACTGTCTCTATTATATTATGACAGACCAGCTAGATCTACTGTCTCTATTATATTATGACAGACCAGCTAGATCTACTGTCTCTATTATATTATGACAGACCAGCTAGATCTACTGTCTCTATTATATTATGACAGACCAGCTAGATCTACTGTCTCTATTATATTATGACAGACCAGCTAGATCTACTGTCTCTATTATATTATGACAGACCAGCTAGATCTACTGTCTCTATTATATTATGACAGACCAGCTAGATCTACTGTCTCTATTATATTATGACAGACCAGCTAGATCTACTGTCTCTATTATATTATGACAGACCAGCTAGATCTACTGTCTCTATTATATTATGACAGACCAGCTAGATCTACTGTCTCTATTATATTATGACAGACCAGCTAGATCTACTGTCTCTATTATATTATGACAGACCAGCTAGATCTACTGTCTCTATTATATTATGACAGACCAGCTAGATCTACTGTCTCTATTATATTATGACAGACCAGCTAGATCTACTGTCTCTATTATATTATGACAGACCAGCTAGATCTACTGTCTCTATTATATTATGACAGACCAGCTAGATCTACTGTCTCTATTATATTATGACAGACCAGCTAGATCTACTGTCTCTATTATATTATGACAGACCAGCTAGATCTACTGTCTCTATTATAGCTAGATCTATGACAGACCAGCTAGATCTACTGTCTCTATTATATTATGACAGACCAGCTAGATCTACTGTCTCTATTATATTATGACAGACCAGCTAGATCTACTGTCTCTATTCTGACAGACCATTATGACAGACCAGCTAGATCTACTGTCTCTATTATATTATGACAGACCAGATCTAGATCTACAGTCTCTATTCTATTATGACAGACCAGCTAGATCTACTGTCTCTATTATATTATGACAGACCAGCTAGATCTACTGTCTCTATTATATTATGACAGACCAGCTAGATCTACTGTCTCTATTATATTATGACAGACCAGCTAGATCTACTGTCTCTATTATATTATGACAGACCAGCTAGATCTACTGTCTCTATTATATTATGACAGACCATCTAGATCTACTGTCTCTATTATATTATGACAGACCAGGTAGATCTACTGTCTCTATTATATTATAACAGACCAGCTAGATCTACTGTCTCTATTCTATTATGACAGACCAGCTAGATCTACTGTCTCTGTTGTATTATGACAGACCAGCTAGATCTACAATCTCTATTATATTATGACAGACCAGCTAGTTCTAGTGTCTCTATTATATTATGACAGACCAGCTAAATCAACTGTCTCTATTATAAAATCTCTATTATATTAATGACAGACCAGCTAGATCTACTGTCTCTATTATATTATGACAGACCAGCTAGATCTACTGTCTCTATTATATTATGACAGACCAGCTAGATCTACTGTCTCTATTATATTATGACAGACCAGCTAGATCTACTGTCTCTATTATATTATGACAGACCAGCTAGATCTACTGTCTCTATTATATTATGACAGACCAGCTAGATCTAGTGTCTCTATTATATTATGACAGACCAGCTAAATCTACTGTCTCTATATCCCTATTATAAAATGACAGACCAGCTAGATCTACTGTCTCTATTATATTATGACAGACCAGCTAGATCTACTGTCTCTATTATATTATGACAGACCAGCTAGATCTACTGTCTCTATTATATGACAGACCAGCTAGATCTACTGTCTCTATTATATTATGACAGACCAGCTAGATCTACTGTCTCTATTATATTATGACAGACCAGCTAGATCTACTGTCTCTATTATATTATGACAGACCAGCTAGATCTACTGTCTCTATTATATTATGACAGACCAGCTAGATCTACTGTCTCTATTATATTATGACAGACCAGCTAGATCTACTGTCTCTATTATATTATGACAGACCAGCTAGATCTACTGTCTCTATTATATTATGACAGACCAGCTAGATCTGTCTCTATTATATTATGACAGACCAGCTAGATCTACTGTCTCTTATATTATGACAGACCAGCTAGATATATTATGACAGACCAGCTAGATCTACTGTCTCTATTATATTATGACAGACCAGCTAGATCTACTGTCTCTATTATATTATGACAGACCAGCTAGATCTACTGTCTCTATTATATTATGACAGACCAGCTAGATCTACTGTCTCTATTATATTATGACAGACCAGCTAGATCTACTGTCTCTATTATATTATGACAGACCAGCTAGATCTACTGTCTCTATTATATTATGACAGACCAGCTAGATCTACTGTCTCTATTATATTATGACAGACCAGCTAGATCTACTGTCTCTATTATATTATGACAGACCAGCTAGATCTACTGTCTCTATTAGATCTACTGTCTCTATTATATATTATGACAGACCAGCTAGATCTACTGTCTCTATTATATTATGACAGACCAGCTAGATCTACTGTCTCTATTATATTATGACAGACCAGCTAGATCTACTGTCTCTATTATATTATGACAGACCAGCTAGATCTACTGTCTCTATTATATTATGACAGACCAGCTAGATCTACTGTCTCTATTATATTATGACAGACCAGCTAGATCTACTGTCTCTATTATATTATGACAGACCAGCTAGATCTACTGTCTCTATTATATTATGACAGACCAGCTAGATCTACTGTCTCTATTATATTATGACAGACCAGCTAGATCTACTGTCTCTATTATATTATGACAGACCAGCTAGATCTACTGTCTCTATTATATTATGACAGACCAGCTAGATCTACTGTCTCTATTATATTATGACAGACCAGCTAGATCTACTGTCTCTATTATATTATGACAGACCAGCTAGATCTACTGTCTCTATTATATTATGACAGACCAGCTAGATCTA